>NW_012149630.1:1064844-1101758 GCF_000956105.1 Propithecus coquereli
GTGCACACCTGTGGTCCTAGGATTTCAAGGTTATAGTGAGCTATAATCATACCACTGCATTCCAACCTGGGTGACAGAGTGAGACCCTGCCCCTAAAAAAAAAAAAAAAAAAAAATTTGACCAGGCCTGGTGGTTTACGCCTGTAACGCCAGCATTTTGGGAGGCCGAGGTGGTAGGATTGCTTAAGGCTAGGAGTTTAAGACCAGCCTGGGCAACATGGCAAGACCCCATCTCTACAAGACATTAAAAAAAACAAACAAACAAACAAACAAACAGGTGTAGTGGTACACGTCTGTAGTCCCAGCTACTCGGGAGGCTAAAGTGGGAGGATCATTTGATCCTTGGAGTTTAGCATTGCAGAGAACTATGATCAGGCTGCTGCAATCTAGCCTGGGTAACAGAGCAAGACCCTGTCTCTTAAAAAAAAAAAAAAAAAAGTGGCACATGGTTCCAGAATTATTTATTGACTAATACTTTTTCATTATTGATGTAAAATGGTACAGTTGACAATAAATTTTAATATAAAATCGGGCTAATTTCTGTGCATTCTATTCTGTTTCAAAGAGAAGCAGTATTATATGTTAGTTGTACACATGAACTCTGGTGTTAGACTCCACCAGTATAAGTTTTGTGGCCTCGAACAAGCTACTGTACGGTTAGTCTAAGCCAGCATTTTCTCATATGAAAATAGGGATGATGAGAACAGTCTAATGGAGATGCTGTGAAGAGTAAATGAGATAATTACATAAAGGAGTGACTGGTTATATCAGTTTATCTGGGACAATGCTGGTTTTACACCTGTTGCCCAAGATTCCTGGATTAGCATTGTGTCAGATTTTCCATTTTATACTAAAGTATTATCATAAGCAGACCTTTACTTTATGTGCTGTTTCTACTTCCTCCTGATCTTACCTTGCAGTGTGTGAGATGCCTGTGTAATGACCTCTGAAAGATGACCAGCAGTAAATAGTCCCTTTTCTCCTGACCCTTCTGGGCACACCTCTGTTTCAAGGAATGTGTGCTATTGTGTAAGTGGCCAAGGACCGATAACTCTATTTGGTCAGTGGGGCAGGGGAGACATGGGGACCTTTAAGTTTGTTTACATGAAATACGAGGGAAATAGAGGTTGAGGAGCCTGCTGCAGAGTGTGAAGGAGCAGTCTAAATGCTCTTGCTCCAGTAGGTTTCATGGTTTTGCTGTTTTTGAATGCTATAGACTTACAAATATTTATTTTTATTTTTTGGTGAAGTTTTAAAAAATATGTTTTTCAATAAGCCATTGTGGCAGCAATGAGCTTTAAACCAGAGCTTGTTTAATGAAATATTACATGATTTTCCCCTGTTTTTCCAGGGAGTTGACCACAAACATTAACTTCCATAAAATGTTTTTGATATTTACTGTCCACTCTGGGGTCATAGCAAAATCACTGAACATACAAAGATCAGGAGACGCTTTTGCTGAAGAAGTACTGCATCTGTTTGAACATTAGTACATATTTTAAGAAGACTGTTCCCACACACAGCGGCAGAAAGTACGTTTATATTTTACTTTGTGAAGCATGAGCTTTCATTTAGATCAAATGACTTTTTTGAAATTAATTTCACTTATGTTCAGTTCTAGGATTTCTTAAACACATTCAGAAAGTTAATTGATAACTATTAATGTGCTACACTGTTTACAGAACTTCTTTATAAACAATAAATGATGCCAGTTTCACATCAATATTATTGGATGCTTCAAATAGAAACTCAGTTAATACCAATAATAGTTTGATTTTTTTTGATCCAATTCATGGAATCAGAACTGTTGGAATTTCATTCTGCTAAAGGTAAAGCATTTATCATTATTATGAATGATTGTAAATTCTATTAAAAAGTTTAATATTGAGTATAAAGTTATTTGTTTTTGAATTTGAATTTTGATGGGGAACATATTGTGATAAAAACGGATTTTACTAGATTAAGAAACCCACGGAGCAAATCTGTACTTGGAAGTGATTATAGTGACCACATATTTCATAATTGCATGCAAACTGCAATATATATCATTTATATAGAAACTATAGCTAACTACCAACATTTATTAATAATTTTACATATATATAGATAAACTACAAATTTCTTATGTTGAGACTAATGTTGAATACAAATAAATACTTGAGCTGTCAATTAGGTTTTAGAAATGTTTGAGACTCTGAGAAACTATTTTGTAAATCAATACAAGCATTCCATAATGTTATCAAACTTTTGTAAATGAGAACGCTAACTTTTGGTTGCATTTTGTTCAAAATCAGTTGGAAATTTTAATAACTCAAAGAATGGAGTACAAACACACTGAACTTCTTTTGAGACTGCAAGCAAATTACAATTATTGGGGAAAAAAGAGTGCAAACAGGACAGTATTATAATTCTTATACCTGCAAAAATAAGTGAAGAACTGAGCAAGTTAAATAAATAATGAGAGCTCAGAAAAGTGAAAATGTTTTAATTTTGGAATTTTATGGCTGTACTTGGAAATATCTCACCAGTGGGAAGAATCGTTTGATGGAACTCCTATTTTAAATCAGATAATGTGAATTATGTGCAGAAATAAAATGATATTAACATGGTGTGCAATTTTGCAGCATCCAAATTTGGCCAAACATTTCAAGCAATTATAAAGCTTGTTAATATATTTAATGAGTTTTGTCTTATAAAAAGATTTCTCAAAGAAAAGGTACTCAGAATTCAGTTATTATAAAAATATGACCTTAAAAATATTTTGGCTAAAATATTTATACATTTTAATACACAATAATAAAATTAAGAATATTCTCAACTTAGGGGAATTTGCTATAGTTAACAGATACTTTAGCATCCATGGAGAGAGTATATTCTCAATTAATATGGACCAGAGATAATGACATGTGAAGGTATCAATAAAATTCATATTTATTAACCATGAAATACAACTTTAAAATACTGCAGGCAATTTTATGAAATAATAAGACCAACATTTTTCCTAACATTCTTCTAAAAATTCACTGGTAATGTGGTAAAAAAGAGAGGTAGGGCCATGAAACTGACTAAAGTACCGGAGTATGGACTGCTAAGATTATTCTGCTTATATTATTGTTAATATTAAAATAACCTATTTCAAAAGAATCTAAGGATGATACATTATTTGGTAACTAAACATAAAGCACCTGGCATTATAGTAAGCACTCACATATTTATTATCATTATAAAAATTATCAATGTTATTTTGCCTAGTTCTTTGCCAGTTCCACACTATCTTATGGTTTATAATATGCTTAATATCAATTGTTTCATAATACTATACTGTAAAAAATTTTATTTGCTTTTATTGTTTTATAGTTTTTCTAAAACACCTTTTGGTTTTCTTGTTAAAAATCCTTTTTTGACTTGATTGAAATTTAAAATAGCTAATTACCTTTCTGTATTATATCTCCCCATCCAGGGAAATGGTTTAATTTATCCTTTTATTCAAGTACTCCTTTTTGTTTCTTATGAAAATTTTGTAGCTGTGTTGCCTATACCTAGAAAAGAAAGACATAGCTCATTCATATTTTCTTACTGATTACTTTTAGTATGTAGATAGCTCTGTATTTTTGTATATTGTATGTTTGATCATCCTGTTGAAATCTCATTAGGGCTGTGTTTTTGTTGTTGTTATATTTCAGAAAAAAACCAAGAAATTTGAGATGTCATTGATAACAATATCAGCACCTTTTTCCATATTTCTTTTTCCTGCTCTATTGCATTGGTTTTACTTTAGAGAACAGTTTTCAATAGTAGTGGTAGTAATTAGTTCTTAATATAGTTCTCTTTCAGGCTAGACTTAATTCTGTTGAAGGCAGCACTTTGTATTATTTATCTCTGTATCTCTATGGGGTCTTCAACCGAAGTTAGGCAGCTAGAAAAGGATGGATGACGTGTATGGTAGAATGTTGCTGCAGAAAGTTAGAATAAAATAAAAGTACTAGACGCTGAAAAATTAAACAGTTTTTAGAGGAGATGATTTAGAGGTGATTGATGCATTTAATGAAATTAAATAGTAAGAAAAATTATTCAGGGGATTTGTTTTAATAATATATTCTATCTTTTGAATTCTTTCCATCTGAATGGTACTAGAAGCCCAGTAAGAGATGATAGAGATCAAAAGATAGAAAGGTTTTATGTCCGAGACACTTTGATAGCATCATAGTACATTATTAGCTCCACGTATGTAGCAATGATTCTTTCTCGATTTTTATTCCCCAAGACAAAATGGGCTTTTTGAATAGAAATGCAAATTCCATTTAAACAATTAACTAAAGATAGAATATTTTGTATGCCAGAAATGTATATATTGAACATAAACTATGACTTGAGGAACCTGGAAACATGCGGGTGAATTGTGGCTATAACCTTTGTCATCTGTCTGTCCAGGCCATTGCCACATTTATTACTTTGGTTTTGGGTATGCTTCTAAGGTTTTCTTTTGACCAGGAAAATGCCACTCACCAAACAGAAAAATAATTCTCTGTGCCCTACCCTCGTATTTGAGTAATCCCAGGAGTACTTTGGGGGAAAGATAGTTATATGTTGTTGTGTTCAGAATCAACAAATAGCAATATCCTGTAATTTATGTCATTTTGTTTTATAGCCCACTTTAGTCTTATAAATGTCTTGACATTTTATAGAATGTTTTCGTGGATGGAGCCTTGATAGTTTTGTGCTGTAGGAATTGTTTCCTTTGGAAAAATTTATATTTACCGCTTTGAAAGTTTAAGCCAGAACACATACACCAAACTCAACACTCAAGCTATCCATTTTAGGCATTATTAGAGAAAACAGTTTTCTCAATGTTTGTTGGTAATTTTTTTTTTTTTTTTTTTTTGAGACAGGGTCTCACTGTTTCACCTGGGCTAGAGTGCAGTGGCATTATCATAGCTCACTGCAACCTCAAACTCCCAGGCTCAAGTCATGCTCCTGCCTCAGCCTCCTGAGTAGCTGGGACTACAGGGACCACAGCACCCAGCTAATTTTTCCATTTTTTGTAGGGATGGGGCCTCACTTTTGTTCAAGCTAGTCTCAAACTCCTGGCCTCAAGTGATCCTCCCGCCTCAGCCTCCCAAAATGCCAGGATCACAGGCAGGAGCCACCATGTGAAGCCTGTTGGTAATATTTTTAAAGTGAGCATGGGTTTTTGTGTCTCTAGTTATATAATTTGTCTCTTGAGAAAAACCCAACTCTCTGAAAGTCTGGGAGGAAACATACCAACAATTGCTGTCATCATGTCTGATGGGGAGCAGCAGAGAGAGTGCATTCTATTTGAAGGGGGTCTCCTGCTCAAGCTGCAGTTGCATAGCAAGCTTGCTGGTTTTGACCTAAGTTATATGCTACAGAGTGGTAAAAATGTGATAGATAGAAATAGAAAAATTCACTTTTTTAGATGGTACCTGAATACATGAGCTCGTGTCTAGGACTGATCCTTTAGGGTTTGAACCAAAAGCCAAGATGGAGTAATAAAAAAACGGAGTCTTTATTTACATAAGTAGGATCCTTATGGGTTTATAAAAATGGAATCTATTTTCTTTTTCTCACAGTTTTCTTTTTTCTACACATTAAGTTGCTTGAGCGCTTTTAGGCACATGCCTCCATGGTTTTGCTTTCTACTCATTGGATATTTATTTCAAAAATACCATTTAATAGACATCTAAATAGAACTTCTGTGCTAGCATTGTTCTAATTATTTTTATAAATATTAGCTTGTGTAATTTATTTAACCGTCGCTGTGACTCAATGAGGGTAAGAACTGCTGTTATCCTCTCTTTACAGATGTGGAAACTGAGGCACAAAGAGGTTACGTAATTTATTAGCTTAAGGTCAAACAGACTAGTAAGTGGGGTGGATAAGATTCAGACCCAGGCAGCCTTGTTCAGGGGCTTCTGCTCTTAACCAGCTTTGCTATGTGATTTATAATCTTTTTACTTGGGGGACAGGTGGGGATAATGGAGATTAGAAAGATCTAAGTCTCCACGGGCCATCAATGACTGCGATGATGTGGCTACTTCTGAAGAATAAACTGCATTAGGGCTGGAGGTGGGAGGGTGAGTGGGAAACAGTCTTGCTTTTGATTTATTTATGCTAGACTGTTTGCAATACTTTTATACAGTGAACTTGTATGATATTTGTAGTTATGGTTTTAAAAATAAAAGTCTTTGAAAAAAATCTTTTTTTTTTTTTTTTTTTTTGAGACAGAGTCTCACTGTGTTGCCCGGGCTAGAGTGCCGTGGCGTCAGCCTAGCTCACAGCAACCTCAAACTCCTGGGCTCAAGCAATCCTACTGTCTCAGCCTCCCGGGTAGCTGGGACTACAGGCACGCACCACCATGTCCGGCTAATTTTTTCTACCTATATTTTTAGCTGTCCAATTAATTTCTTTCCATTTTTTGGTAGAGACGGGATCTCGCTCTTGCTCAGGCTGGTCTCGAACTCCTGAGCTCAAAACGATCCGCCCGCCTCGGCCTCCCAAAGTGCTAGGATTACAGGCGTGAGCCACCGCGCCCGGCCTGAAAAAAATCTTTTGACATATGCTTAGCTTCAAATTTTAGAAAGGCATGTTCTAAATATAAAGAGGCATAAAAAAGTTAAAAGTTTACCAGAGAGCATTTTTTTGGAGCAACTTCCAGCATTAAGAGTATTCTTTAATATAATTTACCATTTCTTCCATCTTCCAGAGCTCTCAGCAAGTCTCAGTTCATCTGACGATTACAGGTGATAGTCAAAAATTGAGAAACGATTTTATTCCCATTATTATGTCTAGTCTGTGAAATAAAGTATTTGAGATATGGATTATTAAAATATACTTGTTTCGTAATCTAAACAAAACACATTTTTACTTAGTAGAGAAGTTAGAGGTGAGGAAAAATACCTGAGACCAAGTTGTTGCCATGGAAGTAACACTACATAGTAGGAGAGAAGATTTAATTTACCATTCTTTCAGTTGTTAGTTGTAAGTGGTATAAGTGTAGTATGTTGCTATAAAGTCAATGCATAAATCCCACAAAGTTAAAATTAACTTTGAAAACCCATTATACAACCAACTTGTGGACCCTTAGCAGCTCAAAAGTCAGCAATTAACTTCTTTGGTTAATATATCTTTGAGGCAGCGTAGTGTAGTGGTTAACTTGCCTGGGTTTGAGTCCTGGCTCTGCCTCTTACTAGCTGTGTGCACTTGGAGAAGTTACTAAAACACTCTGCCTTAGTTCCTGAATCTGTAAAATGGCAATATTCACCTCCTTGTGTTCTTGCTTTGGTTAAATGAGTCAATACAATAGAAACAAAACACCTACTACTTTTTACATGGCAAGTGCTGAGTAAATATTAGTGATTATTATTAGTACTAGCTTTGTCTTGTTATTCTGACTTTTGTCTCATTTCTTGGCAGTAAAGGCCAAGTCTAATTTGAAGGGCATGGGGAATATAGAAGAAGGAATAAACAAGAGGGAGAATTAAGGCAGGGGGAGGAAGTACAGAGGTTGAATTATTAGAGGCTGTTATTTTTATGATGCTATTTGTGCAAAAAATGATTTTATGTTTTCAACGTAGAAACCTATGCTATTTGTGTGTGTGTGTGTGTGTTTAGTTTTAAACTAGAGGCGGGATCTTGCAGTCATTGCTTATTCAGCCTCCATTCATAGGGCCAAGTTTTCTAAACATCCACACTAATGGTGATGATCAGTGGTTGCAAATAATCTGTGAGTCACCGACGTTTTCAAATGTGTATTTAAACATGGGTGTGCCGTCCATGCTGGAATTTCTATCTCTTCGAAACCAAGAACGAAGCCCCGTTGAGAGGCCCCAGCTGAAGAGGAACTGCAGATTGCCTCATCCTCTCTCCCTGTTCACTTCTTTCCTAGGCTGCCCTTTGGCCTCTTATGAAATTGATTGTTTGTATGGGCCCCTCCCCTGGGACTGGGTAAGTCAGTTTGGTTTAAGAGGCCTTTTCTGATTTGAGAAAGAAACCTTAGATCTGTCCTTCCAACTGGTGTAGATGAACACAACCAGAGCCCAAACCTGTGTTGCCAAAGGTCCTCATAAATATGAGATGTGTTGATGACCACCAAAGAGGTGAATGGTCCAGCAGCTGTCCTCTCTCTCTCTTTCTGGACCTTGCTGGAATGTGCTGGAATGCTTCAAGGCATGCTACTGATAAGTAGCCAACCAGCTGTTTGATTGAAGAGGGTGTGGGGTAATTGTGTCAGAAATAATTCTCCACAAGGTCTCCTTTTATCTTTTATTCACATTCATCTTTGCCTTGGGCCCCACGAACAGCAACTTGCCTTTCGATGTCACAGAAGGAAGAAAAGACATGTGCTGCCCCTTGAGTATGGCCCTGAGTGGCCCTTGCTGGGTGACACCAGTTCCTCGGTGGCATCCAGACTTTGGAAAACATGCTGAACTGGGTATGCGGGAGTGCAGCGGTCCACGGAGGTCCTCTGGGCCTCACCTGGGACGCCCCTCCCCAGCCACACACCTGGATGAGGCCTGAAATGGTTGTCTACCTGCCATGCTCTCATTTCCTCACATAGAGTTTTCTTTGAGATCCCACAGTCCTGCTCTCTAACCTTGCACCATTTGTGCCTGGTTTGGGGGCTGCGCTGGTTACATCTGGTAGGCGGAGTTGGACTCCGCACGGGGTCAAAGTGAAGGGGGAGGAGAAGGGTAAAAAACTGCCTGAGAAAAATGTTGCCTAATCCTGTTTTAGAAACTTGCAATTTTTAGTTTGTGTAAAGCCCAGAAACATTGGATTCCCCCTTGCACCTTTTTGTGTTTGATAAGAGTTTTATTTCCTAAAACTGACAGCAGTGACAGTGGTGTTGGAAGTCAGCCCTGAATATTTCTAGATTTCACAATTTGTTTTGTCTTCATAGCAAGCAATTTCCTTCCTTCTTTTCTCTCTTCTTCTCTGTCTCTCTCTTCCCTTCTTTTCCCTCTCTCTCTTTCCAATTTCCATCTGTTCCCAAGCTCATAATGAAAATAGACCCTTACATTTTATTTTCAGATGAAAACTAAAGGAACAAACCAGTGCCTGACTCCATTAGTGACTGTGGGTAGTCCACGTGGGATAGATTACCATCATTGAATCATTACCCGTTTGGACAGTGAGCTGCAGAGGCTCGGCTGCTCGCAGACCCTGGTGTCCACGAGCCTCTTAGAAATGAGCAGAGAGTGGCCTTGGCCCTGGTGCCGTTCGGTGGGGCATTGGAGGTGTGCTTCGCTGTGTCGTCGTATCTGATCAGAGTGGGTGGTCGAGTTAACCTTGCACCTAGGTTAACTTCCATCATGCTTTATTCAGTCCCGTGTCATACGGGTGGGGTGTGTGTGCTTAATGAATAATACGACCAGAGGCCCCAACCGTCCAACATCAAAAGTTTGTAGAAGGGACCTTATGAAGAACCACATGGAATTTGTAACTTGATCACAAAATTTGTACCATTGAGGACCTGAAAATAGCTCTTTGGGTTTGTAGGTCACACCTTTCTAAGCTCAGTTAATGAGCAAGTCTTTATTCTTTACAAGATTAGCCAGGTGTATTTGGCTAATGTTAACTTTAGTCTTGGCTGCCTAGCCCTGTTGCTAATGAGGCCAAAGTGGGAATTCCTGCCTCTCGTGGACCAATTACCTTCACTCTCTTTCCTAGCCACTGAACGCTAACCCTAGCCAGCTGGCTTGTGAATGTCTGCAGTTGGATGTCAGAGTGGGGGAAGGTGCTACCCAAGGTGCTGTGTGGATTAGTGCAAATCCATAACCCCTCCTGGGGAAAACCCACACACATACTCCACCAACCGAGGGTCGAGTGCATTGTCTCCACTTTGGAAAGGCAATAGAGTTGATTAAGGTTAACTGGAAAATGCTGATGTTGGCTAGGATTTTGGATTCTTGCCAAGACATATGCAACATTTAAAGTGATTCGGGGAAACCATGCCATGGTTCACTGGTAGAAGAGTTTAGAATGAATAAAACAGTGGAAACCAACAAGGAGAGCGTGATTACTTTTAAATATGCAGCAATGTAAAGGGACATGGCAATAGCTTAAAAATACGTTTTCTAGGAATGCAGTATTTTCCAAAATCTTAGGATTGCCCAAACCGTATTTGGGTTGTAGGTTCTTTAGACTTTTACCACTTGGTTCCCACCTTTTGCCAAAATGGGCTATACAGGTTAATTTTATGTTATAGTCATTTATTAAGGAATTGCATATTAAATAGAAGTCTTGCAGTTACTGAAAACTTTTTGGATTTTAAACAAATACTGAGGAACATATAATGTTCTGGAAGATAAATATTTACATAAGGCAGTTTAGTCCTTCAACATGTGTATTTTTAAAAACAAACACAAACCCCAGCAATATTTACCCTAAGTAATTTGCAAAGTAAAATGAGAGTAATTTTGAAATCCTGTATAACTCTGATTCATTTATTTTCATAGGATGCATTCACATTTTGTAATGATAAATGGGCAATAAAGAGCTGTTAGGAAAACCATAATTTTGCTTATATTTGGGAAATTCTAGAACCGCCCTGTTATATATCACTGTTTCCCAAAGTAAGGAAAATTAGACACAGAGAAATTGTGACTTGCCCAAGGTCACTTAGCTAGAGAGTGGCAGAGCTTTGGTGAAAACCAGTTGTCCTGCCTCTCAGGTCAGTGGTATTTCGGTGATAGCATATTGATTTTATTGGAGCGTGTGCACGCGTGTGCATGCATGTGAATAAAATAGCTGTTTTGCTTCCTTTTAACAAACTGGTTATAAGCTTGGCAACCTGGAAATATCATTTTCTTTCTCCTTCTTCCAAGGAGCAAATTCAGCCTATTGCTTTACAGTCCTAACATCTTTTGATATCTCCAGATATAGAATGGACTTTGTCTTTTCTTTGCCTTGTAAGCTGTTTAGAGCAAGGTAAGATTACAATCATAAGCTGAATGTGGAAAAGAAAAAAACTTATCTTTCATGATTACGGTCATTCCCTTAAATACTGTTACCCGAGTTTCACTTAAACACGTGGTAACTCACAACTGTTGTGGTTTGTAAAATACATAACCGTTCGTTCTTGCTGCTTTTGTCTCTCCTCTCTTTTCATGATCGGATTCTGCCTGCTCTAGCATATGAGTAGCCGACTATGTTATTTTCCGAAAGACCACCCCATTTATAAAATTGAGTGGTCTTTAATCCGTTTGGGGCTTTGAAAGGTTGGTTAGCCTTTCCTCCCCAAATGCAGAAGTAAGGAGAGCTTCACGTTTGAATTTTACAAACGTATATTTTTGCCATGTGACATCACTGCAAAGTTCTCATCTTCCCTTTTTTAAGTTTGACCGAACTTTGTTCACTTGCAGGACTTCCATGAGCAGCAGAGTCTTTTTGTTTCCTGCTTTTTCCTTTTTTATTCCAAATTTTCCTTTTGTTTCTTTCCATTTCTTTACTTTCCTTTGATATGTCTTTTAGGAAAATCAAGGCTGAAATATGTGTAATTGACCAATGCTATAGCAGTTTAAAGAAGATATAAATTATTAAAAGAAATAAATATATTAATGATTTATATCTTATATAAAATATTTCTATCATAGAAAAATACATATTTTTATTTATATCTTTTAATTATATCTTTTTAAAACTACTATGGCATTGGTCATTTCTATATGTTTCAGCCCTGATTTTCCTAAAAGACGTACAAAAGGGAAGTTTTGTATATACACACACATATATGGATATATACACGCACACGGTATATAGTAAATAAGAGACTTTCATATCTTTATAAATATATTCAAAAGAGAACCACTTCAAACACATGCGTTTTTACTGAAGATCACTTCTACCTTTGTGTGGTGGTCTAAGGTTTCTGTCATTTTCTTTGTTAGTTGTATTTGAAAGCAGGTGAGTAAACCAGAGAGAAATGATGCAGTCTGCCTGCTCCAGGCACAGAACTAGGGGGACGTAGATAGGCGACACTCAGGGTCCCCGTGGGCCTGCTTACCCACTTTGGAGGCGGAATCTGGGAGATGTCAACTCCAGGACGAGCCTTGCTTGGTCACGTGTACCTCCACAGCCAGCTGAGAGCTGCTTAGATGTCACTTGTCACACACACCCTTGGATCTGAGCTGCTTAAGGGTATTACTGCACCTCGCAGCTTGGTGCTTCGGCTCAGCCGGCTGGTGGCTAACCAGGGCTGGGTGCTGACCACGTTTGGGCCACGACGCAGCAGGAGCCGCCACTGCTCACAGCCAGTGATTGGTGCCCATTTTGCCCTGATCCTCCTCAATCCCTTTTCAAGTGGAAATTTTGCAAGTCGACTTCTGCAGCATGCGTAGTACAATTTGGCTGACAGCAGTTCTGGCAAAAGAAATAACCAAATTATTATTCAGTCATGGGTTTTTAACAGCCGCAAAGCAAGTGGATGTTAACTAAATGATGCAATTTATTCCCTTCCCTCTTATTGCCAGCTTGCCTATTACAGAGCGACTGCCAGTTTTCAATAAGTGGTACCCAGATGGTATTCGCATGCCGCCCACTTGGTTACAGAGCCGAAGCGGGGAATAACTCGGCAGACACTACAAGCTGTGGGTCAATTGAGGGGGAATGCCTGTTGCTTCACAGTTTTGCATATGTAAATCTGTTAATGTTATGTCAGTATTGTGCGGGCTAAACACAAGCATTGCCTTTCTCTGGGGGCCCAGCTGAACTTGGACCATAGCCCAGTTATACCGAGGCTCGGAGAGCGAAGCTGCAGTGAGAGGATGCTGCACCGCCTGCTTCCCTCCACTCCTGCCTTCGTGCTCTTGCCTTATCTGCAGCCCGAGCTGGATGCAGGAAGTGTCTGCCATAGGCCGACTCCATAATAGGACAGGCAGGCCGGGTTTTATGAGCTGGCTGAGGAGGGAGGAGTGTGAGTATGTGTCTATTTTTAGGCCAGCCTTCAAGACAGTTCCTTTGGCCCAGCCCGCGCCTGCCTGCCTCGCTCACACTCTCCTCTGTGTGTCTGCCACACTTCTGCTCTCCATTTCATCAACTGCAGATGTGGCACACAGCCGTCTCAGAAAAGTCATGAACTGTGTTGTCTGCGCGACTTAACAGCCAACATCTGCTGCAGCAGGCTGAAGGGAGAGGCAGGGAAATCATTTTCGGGAATGCATTCAAGTGCCTCGACTTAGCCTCTACTTTGGCCTGTGCAGACAATTATTTTACACTAATTGCATCAAGATAGCAGCTATAAAAACAAGATTTGAATCGCTCTGCCCCCCACCCCTCTTGTGAAAGTTGCAGTTACAAAGCGTAGTCCTTTTTTCTTTTTATTGTGGTTTGTTTCGTGTTCTCAAAAGCTTATTACATTGGGTGCAAACAACAACAAAAATGCCATAAAATGGCAAGAATCGTAATATGCTTAAGAGCTAAAAAGACCTATGGTGTTGGTTTAACCAATGAAAATATTCCTGCAGGTATTGTAAAATTTATGTGCCATATGAAAAACATTAAGGGTGTTGTTTTTTCATGGAGGAAAATGTTCATTGTTGAGCCATTTTGTAAATTATTTTAATGCTGCATTTCTGCTTAAACCTCATGATTTTGATATATAAACCAGTTTAATGTTTTCTGCACAGACCCTGGCTTTTCTTAAATTTTATATATTGGAAAGCCTGTGTTTGCATTGGAAACTGCTGGTTTCTTTCATATTGAAAATCTGTCTTGTGTGGCGCAGTGCCATGAGGCAAAGGAGTAGTTTGACCAGAGTCAAACCTTGAGTGTTGACTTCTGAGTCCTAAAAACTAGTCAAGACCGTGTTAATAAACATCTAGAAGGCATTTTTTGTTGTTTTTTGTTTGTTTGTTTTGCAAACAAGAGTCATTTGACGACAATGAGACTAGCATTTCTATGCTACTGTATGGACTTTCTGTTATAATATATTGGGCTGTTTTCAACTTTTCATCTACTTGTAATAGAGGAAACATTGTGTTCAGTGAGTCTTAACTTTTTTTTTTTTTTAAATGCTCTCAGAGTAAATTCTGGTGCAATACACATTCCAGCATCTCGGATTCTCTGAAAGATTTGTTTCTGTGACATTTTGCTGTATCTGTTGTGCAGCTAGAGTACATGCTTCTCTCCTCACATTTCAAGTCTCTAGACTTTGTTCTGAAGAGCCAGATGGAAGTATGCAGATTGTTTTTATCTTTTGTCCTTCACACTGTAACCTGATCTCCAGCATATCTAGACATCTAGCAGAAAATTTACTATGTGAAAGCAAGGAAATGATTTAGAATATGGACCAGCCAGGAAAGAAGGGGCTCAAGATGTACTTTATCAGAGCAAATCTCTCCACCCAATTCCCATGCCTGTCTTTTTTATTTTTATAAGAAATGATTTTCTGATCTAGGGTATTGCTAACTATTCCCAAATATTCTTCTTCCCATTTAACCTGGGCTGAGAACTATAATTGACCCGTGAATTTGATAAAGGTGTAAAATAATATGTGTGCAATGAAAGTTGATGACCTCATAATTGAAAGCTTAGAAAAAGAGTGAATTGGTGGAATCATAGAATCAGCAATGACCTTGCAAATTAGGGCAATGCAACTTACTAAAACAAGGGACTTGTCCAAAGTTATGTATCGATCCAGGACTCGAACCCATCATTGTCCCAGTGGCTGCAGGAAACAGTGCAATCTCAGGCTTCGTGATTTGTGGGGTTTTAATGGTAAAATATTTGCAACCTTTTGTTACAGATTCCATACCCTTTTTAACTTGGCCTAAAAAAGTATAAGGACAGTCGTTTCCTTCCAAACTTTGTGTATGGAATCCAATTAGTCACTGCATAACATAGTCATCACTGTATAAGGGTATTGGACATTTGCTACGCTTGCGAGTAAGTGTATACAATATGTGCTTATTTCTATATTTATACACAGCATAGTGTGGACATTTGGAGTCAGGTGACCTGGGTTTAAATACCAACTGTGGCAGTTCAGCACTGTGAGGCTTGTGTAAGTGACCCTAACATCTCTGGGTCTCTGTTCTCTCTGCTCTGGAATAGTGGTAATAATAGCACTTGCCTTAGGGTTGTCACAAGACGGTAATGAGATTATGTACATGAGACACTTAGCTTGCTGCCCGTGCAGCAGATATAGTATGTTTGTCCTTAATGAAAGTTTATTATTTTAATTGATTACCTATTACCCTTGACAACAAAGGAAAGCTATAGTAGTTATAAATGCCATATTTAGCCTTGGGTTTCAACCTTTTTTCTTCTGTAGAGTGGTGTTTCCTTCTCCCCCTCCTTTTTCCCCCTCCCTTTTTCTCGTCTAGCACTTTCTGCTGCATTTCTTGTTTTACCTTTGGGTGTCATTAGACGTTGTTTACATTATTGTCGAGAGGACCAATACGCTCAGGTGCTTCCTCTCCTACTTACTCTTATTTTCTTCTCTTCCGTATCTAGTGACATTTTCTTGGACTTTTTAGCTAGAAAAACTAAAGGGGAGCTTGTTAACTTGTTTTCTTGCCTGACAATATTCACCTCGTTACAGTCGATAATATCTGCAATCCACACTATAAGAAATCAGTATTTAAGGGCATATTTATTACCTCAGACAGAAAATACAGATTAAATATTTCCTGCTAGTGCTAAACTTCATTCGACAAGTGTTTCTTGAGAGTTCCTACTGTGTGCTAGGTGTACAGGATGAACGAGACAGGCACGTACCTGCCCTCCTGAAGCTTAGAGGATGACGTGAATCTTGACAGGTTAGATCTCCCTGAGATCCAGCTTTACCTTTACCTTTGGTGTCTGTTAGGCTTTGGTCCTCATTTCTTATACATTGTATTTCTACAATTCCAAGTTAAAATTTGTACCGATAAAAAAGATTTCAAGCAATTCCATTTACAATAACATCAGAAATACTGAGGAATACATTTAATACAAGAAGTATAAAACTTGTGCACTGAAAACTTCAAAAGTATTTTTGAAGGAAGTTAAAGACCTTAAGTAAATGGAAAGATATCCTGTGCTCATAACATTGTCACCACGGCGATACTCCCCAAATCGATGTACAGATTCAGTGCAATCTCTGTCAGAACCCCACCCCAGGTGCCTTTTTGTTTGTTTGTTTTTTGCAGAAGTTGACAAGTTGATCCTAAAAGTTATATGGAAATGCAAGGAACCCAGAATAGTCAAAACACTTCTGAAAAAGAACAAAGTTGAAGGACTCGCTCCTCCTGATTTTAAAACCTACTATTACATGAAGCTACACTAATCAAGAAAGTGTGGTACTAGAATAAGGATAGAGTTATAGATCAGTGAAATAGAATTGAGAGCCAAGAAATAAATCCTTAAATTATATTTATAGTCAATCGATTTTTAATAAGGGTGCCAAGCCCATTCAATGGAGAAAGAATAGTATTTTCAGCAAGTGATGGTGACAAAACAGGATATTCATGTGCAAAAGAATGATGTTGGACCCCTACTCCACAATATATACATAGAAGACATGAATGTAAGACCTAAACATATAAAACTCTTAGAAGAAATTATGGGAATAAATCTTCATGAGCTTGGATCAGGCAGTGGTTTGTTAGATAAGATGTCAAAAGCGCAAGCAACAAAGAAAAAAATAAATTGGGCTTTACCAAAATTAAAAGCATTTGTGCTTCAAAAATAGGACACTATCAAGAAAGTGAAAAGACAGCCCACAGAATGGGAGAAAATATTTGCAGATCATGTATTTGGTAAGGATCCATTATCCAGCATATATAAACAAGTCTTAAAACTCAACAATTAAAAAAAAACTCAATTAAAAGAGATGGGCAAAAGATCTACATAGACATTTCTCCAAAAAAGATACACAGATGGCAAATAAGCACACGAAAAGATGTTTAACATTATTAGCCATTAGGCAAATGCACATCAAAGCCACAGTGAGATCCCACTTGGCACCCACTTGGATGGCTATATGCGAGAAGATGAATGTGAGTGTTGGTGAAAATGGAGAAATTGGAACCCTTTTCGATTGCTGCTGTGAATGTAAAATGGTGCCGCTGCTTTGGAAAACAGTTGGCAGTTCCTCACAAGGTAAAAGCATTACCATGTGACCTAGGAGTTCTGCTCCTAGATATGTACCCAAAAGAAACAAAATCATGTGTCTACACAAAAACTTGTGCATAAATATTCGTAGGAGAATTTTTCAAATAGCCACAAAGCAGAGGCAACCCGAATATCCATCAACAGATGAATAAACAAAAGGCGATTTTTGGATCCAGTGGAATATTATTCAGCCCTCAAAAGGAACGAAGTACTGAGTCATGCTATAACATGATGAACCTTAAAAACATTTTGCTAACTGAAAGAAGTCAGACGCAAAAAGACCACGTATTTTATAATCCCATTTATATGAAATATCCAGAATTGGCAAACCCATTGACACATAGTAGATTAGAGGTTGCAGGGACTGGAGAAGAGGGGATTGGGGAGTGACTGCTAACGGGGACAAGGTTTCTTTAGGGGGTGGGAAAAATGTTTTAAACTTCGATTGCAGTGATGGTTTTGCAACTCTCGAATATGCTAGAAACCATTCAATTGCACAGTTTGAAAGGGTGAATTTTATGATATGTGAATTATTAATATATCTCAATAAAAAGATTTCAGTGTCTCTCTGTCTGAATTTTTTTACCTGTAGAGTGAGGCCCAGCTAATTATGCTTTCTACCTGCTAATGCCGGGGCGCCAGATATTTCCGTCGAGGGCCGGGCAGTCAGCACTTAGGCTTTGAGACCACACCGTCTCTCAGCTCTCTCACTTTTGCCACTGTCGTGCCGAAGCAGCCGTAGACAATCTCTAAATGAGTGGGTGTGGTTGTGCTCCAGTAAAACTTTATTTATGGACACTCAATTTTAATTTCATGTAATTTTCATGCATCTCTAAATGGTTTTATTATTTTCATTTGCCCCCGACCATGTAGGAATGCAAAAGTCACTCTTAGCTCATGAGCTGTAGAAAGCAGGTGGGCAGAGGGATTTGGCCCACGGGCCAGTAGTTTGCCGGCCTCTGTGCTATCACCGCTCAAAGCTCTAAATACGTTTTAGCAACTTCGTGAGGAGGGTACCGTCCTTGTCCTTGTTTCACAGATGTGGCAGTTGAGAATTCCAGAGGCTGAAGCAGGTCACCCAGGTAGCGGTTGCCAGGGCTGGGCTTTGACCTCACTGGGTTCCAGAACCCGCGCTCACAAACCGCGTATTCCTGTCTGACCCATCCGATCAGGCCAGGTGGGCCAGACCCTGCGAGCTGTGCTGTCACTTCATGCTCTGTGCCCGGCCTCTGTGCCTGTCTGGTGCCGTCGGTTATCTTGCCTCTTCCAGTCCTTCTGGAATGCCGGCTTCCTTCACTCTCTTTTCCACATCGCTGTGCCAATACCCACATCAAGCTGGGGGAAAAACAAATCCACCACCTTGCCTCCCTTTCAGACTTTCCTCGTGACTCACTCCTTCTGGGAAGGCGATGCCTCAGCCACCTTTTGACCCTAAATCCAGCTGGAACTGAGTCCGCCTTGCTGGCTGCCGGGCTCTGCCTTTATCTTCCGCCTTTCGGCGGGCGGGTTGGCTGTGCACCATTGAAACCCTCTGCAGTGACTTTTTTTTTTTTTTTTTTAGAGCCTCTTTGTTTCATTTAGTGCCCAGCACTTGCTTAGGACCTTCAGGGAAGTTAAAACACCAGTGGCACCTTCCATTTAGATATCGCTCACTCGCTCGCTCAGACTCAGTGCTCTGCTTGCCCTTCCTGCCCTACATCTCATATCCCTGGATACGTGCCAGACCTTCCCTCCATGGCTCAGGTGGGCAACAGGCAGAGGCAGCAGGGGAGGTAAGTCACTTTTACATCTCTGCATGCCCGTGATGGTTACTGTCGAGGACGTGTGCTGCCATTGGGGAAAATCGGCATCGTATAGAGGATGTCTCCTCCTACCCCGTTCTCTGTTACTCCCGGAGACAAAACATCATCATGATGGCTTTGCATCATGGCACATCAAGAATGTGTTAAATGGGACCGTGGAACCTTTCCCACAGAGTGGCAGAAAGCCTTGTAATGCCTCTGCTAGGATTCACTTCATTCCTCAAACACCCATACGTTTCTGCCCTTTACAAGTAAGGATTTTCCTCTGGAAGTTATGTTTTCTTTGCTTCTTTCGAGACAGAGCAACAACTGGCCCCCTACTCCCTCCCCAAAAAAAGAAGCAGAAGAAACAAAGAAAAGAAATAATTTAGAAGTGCTTAAGTGATTAATGTAAGCTCTTTATTTATGACTCATAATGTGGTTGGGAAAAGAGTCCTTCTGACTTTAGTGCTGTTTCCATTCCTAGTAGCTTGGACTGTGTTAAGTGCTAAAACGCGGAGTCTGTGCAAAGACACCCCTGACAGTTGCTGACAAGGGGCACCCGGTGTGGAGGTAAAGGTACGGACGGTCTCAGCAATTGGATTAGGGTGGGTAGGGAAGGCGAATTGCATTATTCTGCAATTCGTGGGTCACAAGTGAATTATTGAGAGTCCAGAAACTTTCATTTTTTGGCCTAAAATATTTAAAAAAATAATAGTTGGTACTATTTGGTTATAAGGAGCAGAGGAACATTTGTTGGAATGATTTCGAGTTGTGCCATGGAAGCCATGGGGAAACTGGGAACTGGAATCCTTCAGGAAACAAGGCACCTTCTCTCTCTGTGTCACTCTTTTTGTGTCTTGTGTCTTGACTGTGCTTTACTTTTCTCTCTCTCCCTGCAGACTGCCTTGACAGTCTGCAGATGGTCCCTCCCGACTCCCCCAAGGGTCATCCGTGGTGCCTGAGATGCTGAGGACGAGAATTCTGTCTCACATTATTCTGTCTGTATCTGTAGCATACTTGCTAGAAGCCTTGGTGTTGCAGGTAGCTATCAGACAAGCCAGGCTGGGGGACGGGGAGGCATGAAGGGCATTAGGAAGATACTGGGATATCTTCAGAACCCCGGGATGCATCCATCTCTCAAAGGGAACAGAACCAGGAAGCAGAAACAGGGCTCGGGCAGGGTCCTCCCGTTTTTCATCTGTGTCTCTCTCTGTGCATCTGCTTCTCAGGCCACAGCCCACTTGCTCTGAGTTCTGAGCAGCCCTGTTATGTTCTCCGCCAGTGGAATTGCATCCTGCCTGAAGGTTAGGTTCAGAAGTCAGCACACTGGGTGAAAATTGCTGATAGTTAAAATTTCCTTTGAAAGTCTTGGAGATTGCCAGTAAGCGAGGCGAGGTGTGCACGGTCTGTGGGGCGTGTGGGAACAGAGACCCACTCAGGGAACACTGGATTTTCAGCCTCTTTTGCTCCAGGGCATTTGCTCATAATTTGCACTATTATTAAAAATACTTTCCTTCCCCTGCTCTCCCTCCAAGCGTTGGTAGATGCCTTTGTATTAGTTAAGCTTGTAGATAGTGTGATTTCACTAGATCTCACTCCCAATTCCAAGTTCATTGGAGAAGAATTTAAAGGATCTGATGGGCCCACCTCGGGCCATGTGTGTGTCCTTAGCCCAGTCAGCTCTGGCTCCAAGCTGTTGACTACATTCAGGAAACGTTTACACTTTTAATTTAGTTTTGCCAAAAAAAAAAAAAAGAGAGAGAGACTTGGAACAAATAGTGGGAATGAGACAAAACAACATCCTAGAAAAGTGACAGTTGGAGCCTCGTCCCTGGCTGTGATGGGACCTTAAATACGGTGTTTTCCAGGGTCTGTGTCAGGATCACTTGCATGCGATTGTTGAGCTGCACGTTCTCCAGTGCCACCCCACACCCTCCGTCTGATTCTCAGAGGCAGAGCCAAGGACCCGCATTTTTAATTAAGCAAACTGTGAATCTTACGCATGCTAAATTTTGAGAATTACCGCTTAAAAAAGAAAGATATTGGCCTTTTCCAACTACCTTTGTAGTAAAGCTTTCTAATCCTAGAGAGAGATGATCACGTTCCTCTTTCTCTTGCACAGTTGGACTTCAGGCACTGGGGGTTAGGGCTTTTTCTGTCCTCATTATGGGTGACCATCACCTTAAATGCATTTTTGAGGAGGGTGGGTTCTAAATAAAAAGAAATCTTGGGTTCTGTTATTATTTCTTTTATTTCTTGAATCTCTCTGGAGGATTCCTTCATAGTAACTGAAGATGTCCATTATTCATTAAAAGAAGAAGATGGAGCCCCAAATTTGCCTGGAATATGTTTTGCACATCTTCCCAATTTTTGCTATTGCCCCTTTAAAAACATCTGAAAAATTCTGCAGAATTAAAGAGTCGGTGGGGGTGGGTTTAAAATTAATCATAGAACAACAAGGGGGTTGGAGATGTTGACCTCCCCTCAACCTGCACAAATAGCCACGTGTAGCTTTTGACTCCCTAAAAACTTAACTACTAATAACCTACTTTTTTTTTTTTTTTTTTTGAGACAGAGTCTCACTGTGTTGCCCAGGCTAGAGTGCTGTGGCATCATCCTCGCTCACAGCAACCTCAAACTCCTGGGCTCAAGGGATCCTCCTGCCTCGGCCTCCCAAGTAGCTGGGACTACAGGCATGTGCCACCATGCCCGGCTAATTTTTTCTATGTATTTTTAGTTGTCCAATTAATTTCTTTCTATTTTTAGTAGAGACGGGGTCTCGCTCTTGCTCAGGCTGGTCTTGAACTCCTGAGCTCAAACAATCCGCCCGTCTCGGCCTCCCAGAGAGCTAGGATTACAGGCGTGAGCCACCGTGCCCGGCCTCTAATAACCTACTTTTGACTGGAAGCCTTACTGGTAACATAAACGGTTGATCAATACATATTTTGTATGTTATATATATTATATACTCTATTCTTATAATAAAGTAAGAGAAAAGAAAATGTTATCGAAAATCATAAAGAAGAGAAAATAATAATATATTTACTATTCATTAAGTGGAGGTGGATTATCATAAAGGGCTTCGTCCTCATCCTCTTCACATTGAGTAGGCTGAGGAGGAGGAGGAAGAGGTGGTTTTTGTCTTGCTGTTTTGGGGGTGGCAGAGGCGGGAGAAAATCCTTGTGTAAGTGGACCCTCGCAGTTCAGGACTGTGTTGTTCAAGGGTCACCTGTACATACCTTTAGAATGCATCTTGCCTAATTAGCAGCTGAGAAATATCGAAGCTACGTTGTATTTTTATTTCATATTGTGAAAGTTAAAAATATGATCGTAGCTACTGAGTTCTCACGGGCTACTGCAAAAGTATCTGTTAAAACTTGTATGATAACCTTTACTGGTAGTAGATTCTAAACTCTTTATTTCTGGTTACACTAGCAAGATGGATCAACCAGGGTCCTATGCTTTGATTTGAATTGCTTAAATATGACTCATTTTTGTTTCCTTCAAGGATGAAGCGTGTATACCTCAGTAGATCCTCTCCCCCTCTTCTGAAAATGCATGCTTCAAAACAAATCATGAAGTTATTGCTAGATACGCGGTTGGAGTGGCCAGTGCAAACTCAGTTGTTGCTTAAGGCACTTTCTGTTCTCTGTGTGGAAGAGAAGGGCGGGGCAGGTGGGGAACTGGGAGAAGCAGCTTCCTTCGCTTTTCCTGCCAAATTCAGTGAAAAAGCACCACACCTTCCCTTCATCTCCTCTGCACAGCGGGGCCTGGATTGGGAGGAGATTTTGGCAACACTGAGAGTTTTAATAAACAAGTTATTTTTAAAATTTCCTACCTTAAGGAAACTCAGACTGACACCAAATTAATTTTTTAAAAAGTCATTCAAGTAGGACCTGTCTTGCCAACAGTTTGGGGTAAAAAAAAAAAAAATGAAAGTAGACATCCAGGGAGTATATTTGGTTTGTGGGACCATCCACTTTTTGGTGTTTGAGTTGCTGCATTAATAGTTTTTTTTGCTGTGCCAGGTGGGGGGAGGAACTTTTGCAAGAGAAGGAAAAAAGAAGGCTGCCTGTGAATTCTCTGGAATCCTGTAAGACTTGAGACTTCACAAAAAAAATAAAGGGGAAGGGTAGAATTGAGCATGGGGAAGTCACATAAATGACAGTGAGTTTCTTTATAGCATGCTGAAATGGTAGAGTACGCAAAGCATGTAGTCGGGCTGTAAATTTCACGTGTCCTCCATTTACCTACATAATAAGGTAGAACCATATAAAACACTGGGTCTGGAGAACACCGTGGTTGAAGGATCTGTCTACCTACAGATGCATACGTTCCCAGCCAAGCCCTTTCCATGTGGGTTTCAACTTGTTAGCCAATTCCAAACACCTTTGGCTCGAAGATTGTTACCTTTATCTGGTAAGAAGTGATAAATCATTACCCTCCTAAATGATCTCATGGAGATAACTCTGCAGGTAGATAGGGGAAGCAAGAGAAAAAGATGATCATGAGAACGATAGTTTATTCTCCTCTGACTCCTAACAAGGCAGGGTTCTTTGTTTCTTCGTTTGTTTTTCTTTCATTCTCTTACTCCTTCCCTCCCTCTCTTCCTTCCTACTTTCCTTCCTTCCCCAATTTGTTCTTCAAGCGGAACTCCCCTGTTTAAACCAGGGTACACTGGAAATGTATTGCTCTGAGGTCTTTTCCTGTGGAGGGTTCCAGTTTCTTCCCTTAGAATGGTGGTAGTCTGCAGCCCTAACGAGAGCCAAGCAGATAGTGGAGCGACTTCTTGCTGGAGACCTGCTGCCAGGCAGCTGCCCTGTGCTAGTGCGACTGGCAGGCCCCTTCCAGGTGACCTTGGGAGGCGATACCTTTGTAAATCCCATCTCATCAGGGTCCAGGAATTGAATGCTAAGCCTCGATTTGAACTGATACCTCCTACTTTGCCCGAGCATTTCATTGAGCCCCGGGCCTGGAAGGAATTATATTTATTTATGTGTGTCCCTCCTCAGAGGTGTAGATAGTGGAAATAAGGAACAAAGGTTTTACTCACACCTGAACTCAGATTTAAACATAAGGAAGTGAGAAACAAGTTTTAGCTATGCTGTTTAAATCGTGCTGTAGGAAGAATCTTGATGACAATGTCATGATCTATTTCGGTTTCCATGGTAGGGGCTAGTCTTGGGGGGCAGAATGGGAAAATTAGTATAAGTTAGCTCAGCCTTTCCTCCTTCCCCCTTCCTGGATGGTAAAGCTTTCTTGAGGGTTTGACCCACCCTTACATACAGCATGGAGTCCCTTGGCCCTGGGTTCAAATCCTAATTCTGCTAGGTTATAGCACATCTTAGATAAATTGCTTAATCTTAGTTTTCCAGTTGTAAACCACCTACTTTGTTGTCATGGTAGTTAAATGAGATAATGCCTATAAAGGGCTTAGCACAATGTGTACAACACAAATATAATTACTGACTTTATGGGATAATGCCTTTAGTCTGACAGTTCCCTTCATATAGGGAGTGCACAACAGGAAAACCAACTGTTTTCTCTTACTACACTCTCAACGCAAAAGACTTCTGATCTCCAGAATGTATAGGGGTTCTTTCCTACATCAACAGCCTTAGTCCGTTTTGTGTTGCCATAACAGAATATCACAGGCTGGATAATTTATAAAGGGAGAAATTTATTTCTTACAGTTCTGGAGGCTGGTAAATCCAAGATCGAGGGGCCACATCTGGTGAGGGCCTTCTCGATACATCATATGGCATAGGCATCACATGATGAGAGGGAACACGAGGGAGCAAGAGAGGACTGAACTTGCTTTTGTAACACACCCACTCCGGTGATAATATCATTCATTCATTCCCAAAGGCAGAGCCCTCAGGACCTGATTGCATTATAAAGGTCCCACCTCTCAACACTTTTGCATTGGGGATTAAATTTCCAACACATAAACTTTGGGAGACACATTCAAGCCATAGCACCAATTCTCTAACACCAGCTGGGTGTCCTCTAATTCAATTCACTTCTGACACTGTCTACCTGGAGATGGCGTCAGATCCCACAGGTTAAGATCTCAGCCTCACAAGACTGCCCCCACCTCAGACGCTAGTCAAAGGCCCATGTTGTCACCTGTACTTCTGACCAACCGGCTATAAATTAGAGGTTCCCATGACTCCCTCCTTGGGTTTGATCATTTACTGGAATGGCTCACAGAACTCCAGGAAACACTTATGTTGACTGGTTTATTATAAACAGTATCATAGAGGATACTGATGAACAGGCAGGTAGGGG
Source organism: Propithecus coquereli (assembly GCF_000956105.1). NCBI lineage: Eukaryota > Metazoa > Chordata > Mammalia > Primates > Indriidae > Propithecus > Propithecus coquereli. Next base: position 1,090,034 of record NW_012149630.1, read on the forward strand.
AGATGCACAGGGCCAGGTGTGTGGGAAGGTGTGCCAAGCTGCCATGCCCCTTCTGGGCCACCACCCTCCAGGCACATGCGTGTGTTCAGCAATCAGACCTTTCCAATTGTCCTTTTGAGTTTTTTTGGAGGCTTCCTTACATAGGCATGATTGATTAAATCTTTGGCCATTGGTGATCAACTCAACATTCAGCCTTTCTCCTCTCCCTGGAGGTCAGAGGTTGGAGGTCAGGGGATGGAGCTGAAAGTTGCTACTTTAATCATGTGGTTGGTTCCCCTGGCAACCAGCCTCCCCATCCAAGGCTACAGCTGGAGCCCCCAGCTATTAGCATACAAAAAGACACTTACCCTTTGGGAGAGTCCATGGTTTTTAGGAGCTGTGTGCCAGGAAGCAGGAGCAGAGACCAATACTTATTTCTTATTATATAATGTCACAGGGAGTTTGATACAGTTTTCCAAAGAAGGAAAAAGAGACTTGAGTAAGATAACACCCACATTAGTACTTACTTTCAAACTTTGATTTAAATTTAAATATCAACATGATGAGAATATTGTTTTGACTAATGTGCATGTGGAGTATTGACACATACTAATGGGTTCCAGTACATTCAAGATGACACCCTTTCTTTGATTCTCAAGCTGAAAACTTTTTGGAAAGTCAGGTCAGTACACAGCACAAATCACTGGGTCAGCAGGGAGGAGTGTGATTTTTCAACCTGGCTGAGTCGCAGAGTCTGATATCAGGAGGTTTGGTTTTTGGTCTTCTTTTTATCCGTTACTGAAAAGTCTCCTGTATTGAAATCTAAGTTGTGTCCTATAGATATGGTACACCACTTGGGGCAAAGTTTTGCCTTATATGGCATTCTCTTTCGAAACCAGAAATGTTTCTTAGTTTAGCATTACTTGTAGTTAAACATTTTACAGTCATGTTTATTGAAGATAGTTAACACTTGAAGACTTTCTTAGAAAACAGCTAGGAAAGAACACCCATTTGTCTTCTTTCTTGCATACCTAGACCCCACCCTCAGGCCAAAGTTGTGACTTTTTAAGTCTGTAAAATTACCCACTCCTATTTCTTTGGGGGACGCTGTCTTCAATATCACATGTGTTTTGTATGCCCGCTTATCTGATTCCTCTGGTTTTCTTATTCAAGTAGTCCCACCCCAGTATTATTTTTGTTTGTCCAATTTAAGTGTTTCTTCAAATTGTGTCCTCTACATAAATCAGGGCAAATGAATCTGAATCCCTACCTTCAAATTAATCTGTGACCTTGGTGTTTCCTGGCAATATTGGAATGGAATGCCAGTGGTCCACATACTTTGATATCATGAATAATTTTTGAGGACATTAGAAGGTCAAACATTATTATTTCTCTGAGTTTGCTTGATGGCAATCACAGCTCTGTAGAAGTCAATCAAGTCTCTTGATAATTCTGTTTAGGCGGTATATAATTAGGCGTTTAAAATTAGTTAAGTGCCTGTTTTGCTATGCATTTCACATTCTCTTTGGGAAGGCATGTTTACCAGATGACTTTGGGAACATCTTTTACTTCAGCTCTTTGTTTTCCCCTGAGCTGAGAGTTTGAAAGTTAGGGAATTCTTTCTACTTGTATTACCTGTTTGTCAGCAATACACTGGAGTTGTTTTTGTTTAACGCTGAACAAGTGCCTCGAGGTGTAAGCACAAACTTGTTTTCATAAAGAGAACAAAAAAGAAACCACAATAGTGCCTGCATTGTTGGGCATCTGTATTTTTAGGTGTGTGGGTATTTAAAAATAAACAATAACAGCAAACCGTCTATACACAAAGTCCCTTTGCTTTTCTCTGGCATCTCAATGTCCTGAAGACACCATGGTCTTTCTCTTTGACTAACCCCAAAGTCTGTATCATTATTGCAGAATTGCCATCTATAAATTAAAACACGGGATAGTGAGAAAATAAATATGACAAGCTGTAATTTAAAAGGAAACTGATTTATTTGAAATCAAAGTGTAGGCAGTACACAAAGAACTCTTTAAAAATCAGGGTAATTGTTGAGTCTTAAGCACCAGCTTCCCTTTGGCGTTCCATTTTGAATCCTTTGTCAAAGAATGACCTAACATAACACAAGCGTTTTTTTTCCTGTTTGTTTTTTCTCGTTGTTTCACAGATTGTCTTCTCCATGAAAAAAAAAAATCTCATATCTAGTTGTAGCGTAAGGTGTTTTTCTTCGTTAGCCTCAAAGAAGAGGAGCAGAATGACTGGATTCTGGTTGCCCTCTGCCCTTTGCATTTGAGTCACACATGGCAATTGATGGGGTTGGACTTGAACCCAGGTCTATATAGACTTTAAGCTCTCATGCTTTGTTTATGACTTTTAGCATAATCCGTGCTTTTTTGGTGAGAGATTCTCTAGTCACCCCTCCAGCGTGGATGTGGATATGGATGTCCTGACTGGTTAGGGACTGGATGGAGGTCACTCAGCTCATCTGAACTTCATCACAGGGCTCCTTCCAGTCTGCTGGGTGAGAATGAGCTTCTGGAAGGCAGGGCTGTGTCTTTGTTAATTTAGAACTAGTCTGTCTTGCTGGCGATGCTCGAATCATTAGCCATTGTTAACTTAATTAATCTTTGCTGCTCCTTGCCCTGGAGTTGCCTGACAGTCGCACATCACCTGTTGCTGTTTTGACCGGCTGCTCTGGTGTGAAATCGGGCTTGTTCACTGCACAAGCATGCCTGGCTGAGGGGCAAGTAGGGGCTGACATCCTGCCTCGTGTTCTTCTCGTCAGGTCTCGGGCCCTGCCTGCATCAGCCAAGAAGGAAGGAGAGCCTTTAAAATTTCTTTGCATCCACAGTAGTGTCCTCTGCTCGCCAAGCCACGAGGGGACCGTTTCTCTGGCTCACAGAAGCACATGGGTGGGATGGCTCAGGCCTGGCAGGTGATACAGTCCACTTCCACAGTGCCATATGCAAAGAAGACTTTTAATAAATACTGATGAACACATAAAACCCTAAAATGATTCATTTGCTTCTTAGAGCCCCATTTCTGCTCTAAGATGGATGGCTTTCCCTTACTATGTTCATTCCCCCCCCCCCAGTTTTTATTCCTTACAGGTTTCTTTGAGATACGTAATTTGTATTTAGACTGTTACTAACTAGTCTTTTTGGCGGGGGTTGTTTGTATCTGTTGACGTAGTTTTTGAGATTTTGCTAGCAAAGAATGTCCACCTTGTCAGCTGAGGGGCGGAGCTGGGCCTGAACCCTGCATGCCGCTTTTATGTGTGCGTTCCCAGGGTCTGTAAGTGAGCCCAAAGCGGGGACCGGCCCTGGAGTTCTTAGATCGTCATATGTCAGTGTGGCCGTAATTTTGGTCATTCTATTGATGGACGTCAGGTACCATTAGCACTCTTTATTTTTTGATTAACAGTTCCTTTGTATTACCTGAGTTTTAAAAATGTGAATCATTTTACATCAAAAAGAAACTTTGCACTGATTATTGTAATTAGCAAATGAATCACTTGCTGTGAGTAGAAGGTGATGATAAAAATAAATACGAGAGCCTCCCTGAGATTATGAAATTGGGAAAGGCTACAGAAGGAGGAAGACGGTGAGGTCATTCCCGCTGCTGTTTCGCAACCTGGTGCAGACCTCTGTCCATGGTGGGTGCCAGAGCTCTCAAAGGTGGTGCCGTGTGAGAGTCACTTGGGAGGTTTAAAACAATATGACTTCCTAGGGCCACAAATCTAGTGGATTTCAAAAGAGGACCTGAAATCTGTATTATTATTATTATTATTTTTTTTTGTAAAGTGCCCTCAGTGATTGGCCAGTCGGTGGAACCACTGCCTTTTGTTTGTTTGTTTCTGACATTAGTGAAAATTTGGGAATTTCTTAAAAACAGGCTACCATAGTTTCGTAGCAGCCCATAATCTCCGCTGCTCTCTCTAACCATGGCGGACAAGGCGTTTCATTCAACATCGATGTTTCCTTTTATTCCTAAAGCTAATTTTTTTTATCCGCCCCAGTTTTGCCGAAATTATGTATCACTTGTGATAATTCATTTTAAAAATTCCTGAGCTGTGTGGCGTACTTTCATGAAAATTCATTTAGATAAAATTAGATATTATTGTTTAATGAGGTGGCATTTCAATTTGGACCTTGCATCAGGCATATACCAAGAGTTTTTTATGGAAGAGTTAGGTTCATTTGAGTAATAAAGGCTGAATCATGGGGGCTTTAATTCTTAATCGCTGTGAGGATTGTTATCTGTGGGATGTGAGCTGTCTTAGTGGTATTCAATCAAGTGTCCACTTAGCCATGACTGGAAGTAATTGCTCCCAAGTGGGCCGCACGGTGACCTGTTAATACTTGCTTTGACCCTGTGACCTTGTCTGCCCCATTGTTTAGGATTTTATAGCAGGCGAGTCTGCATTTCTGCGGGGTCAAGTAGATATCTGGAGGTCAAACATTTTCTGATTACTGCCTTGTCCACACTGTAAGTCGACTAGAAGCTGTTGCATTGTTAATAGTCGTTGCTTTATAGTAGAACATGAACAGTTTGAAAATTGTCTTCCTAGCCTGCATGTAAACAGTTTAATATTTTACGGAAAGAAGTTCATCTTGTAAATTAGGTATGAATAATACATTTGTAATTACTCCTTGTATCTTTAAACACTTGTGTCTTAATTGGCTTGCCTTTTTTTTTTTTTTTTTAATGCATTTGCATTTGCTAGCGAGTTAAAATTAACTACTGTTAGAAACCCAGCAAAGTGAGGACAGAGCATGCCGGGCCTCTCTGGTCCTGCCAGGACTTAAAACTTGTTGAGTTTTTGGAAGGTGCCTTCATTTATTCTTTTAAACATTTGTTTCTGGCTGGATAGTGGGGCCTGTGTTTGCTGCACCTTCCAGAAAAGTTTCTGTGCACTCATTGAGTTGAGATTGCTTCCAGTTTTTGGCTTTTTACCCTTTGATATTTCTTGTTGCTCTCCGTTAGTTGGTAACATAACAAATTTTTTTTTCAGAAGTTACATGGACACATTCCTCCATATCTGTGATAAGTAATCAAGTCAGCTACACATCTCTCAGCCTTGTGGGCGATCCTGGCTGCTGTGTCCTCCCCTGAATTTAGCAGTCATAAAACAGGGGCGAGGGAAGGAATGAAGCTTGAAAGGTGATCTAGTCCAGCTTGAACTCACAATCCAGTGACATCTGAGACATTTGGGGGCCCTCCATCACTGTACCTGTGCCTTATCCCCTCTTCTCACTCTGGAACCATCCACGCAATGGCTTTTCTACAAATGCTCATGTGGAAAAGTATAGCTAGGAGGGAAAAAAAGGAAACAAAGGAAAATACACAATTAGAAAATTTGGCAAATAGTGAATTTAGAATGTCACCTAAGGTGACTCAGGATATCACTCCCAAATAAAATACTCATCTTAAGGATAGAAAAATTAAGTGATTCTGCCAGCTGTTTTGAATGTATTATTCAAAATAATATATTGGCATGTTGGCTGCTGCTGCTTGATCTAAGGCTAAAATATTTATGTGTAATTTGTCTTAAGAGAGAAAGCCTTAACGGTGAAAACACTCAGGGTTACTGTTTATCACAACCTCAGCAATGGGCTCATCCCACAGAGGAAAAGCATAGCTTAATACTTAAATTATTGTCACCTCGTCCCGCCCCCACACCTGTGCTTAAACAACAGCAATCTTTTGTCTCATGTCTCTGGATCCTAGAAGTCCAAGATCAAGGTGTCGGCAGGGTAGGTTCCTTTTGAGGACTGCAAGGGAGAATCTGTTTCATACCCTTCTCTTACCTTCTGGTGGTTTGCTGGCAATCTTTAGCATTCCTCAGCTTCTAGTAGCATCGCCCCAATCTCTGCTTTCTTTGTCTTCATGTGGAATTCTCTTTATTTGTGTGTCTCTGTTTAAATTTTCCCATTTTATAAAGACACCAGTCATACTGGATTAAGTTCCCACCCTGCTTCAGTATGACCTCATCTTAACTAACTACATCTACAGCAATCGTATTCCAAGTAAGGTCACATTCTGATCTACCTTCTCTTTTTGTTCAGTTCATATAGTTGAATTCAGAAAAGTTTAGTGTGTAAACATTGCGACCTCACCGAATGTTAGGGAATAGAATGCAAATCCGTGGGCATTGGAAAGAAAAACCATGGGAAAGAAACACGCCAGTGTCTCTCCTGACTTTGTAGTAGTCCTGTCCTGGCTGGAGACCACCACATCCCGTCCTGGTGCAAATGTCAGACACAGATGTACAGTAGATGGGCCCAAGTCATGGGCCATATTTCTTCTTTCAGTATGACATCAGTGTATGATTGATAGAGGCTGGCATTAGCCTAGAAGATTCTATGTTATGGTCTCAGTCTTAAAGCTCTCTAGTGCCACCTGCTATATTTGCGTCAGTTATGATTGTGTTTATCCCTCACAACCAGTCTGGAAGGGGTCCAGTCCCTGTTCCATCTTGGGGATGGGGATGCTGAGAATCAGGAAAGTCGTTTCCCTTGCCTGGGGTCACGTTACTGTTTCAGGATTGAAACTCAAGCCTTTCTGAATCCGCAGCCTGTTTTCTTTCTGTCTCTCTGTCTCTGACTTATTAAGTACCCCATTTCCTAGCTTCTCTTGGAAAACACCATCACAGGAAAAGGAGTCTGGTGGTATTTCCTGTCTTTGGGTCTGTCTGTCTGTCTGTCTTTTTTAAATAGAGGAGAGTTTACCCTGAGTAATAGGAATATTACAAAAGATAAGTTTCTCTGGATTGGATGTGCCAACATGGACAGACGAGCCCAGGGACCCTTGCCTTTGTCATTGGACAGCTGCCCACCGGGAGCTCAGTGTTGCTGGTGCCAGTGTCTCTCTTGGAACTCCTGCCAGGTTCAAGGGTTTGCTTGCAATTGTTGGTGCGTGGCATTTGGGATGTTTGTGGGTGGCTGTTTTTTATTTTGGTTTTGTTATCTGCCCTTTGTTGTAGTGACTCTGGCATCATTTCTTGCTGCTCAGATGTTCTCCGGCTTTCAAGTAAAGAGATTTGAAAACGTACCAAGTCAGAGGGCTTCACGAAAAGTTTGGTGTCTCGAAGCCAAGGCTGAGCTTTTTTGGGCCATTGGTGATGCGCTAAACTGTCCTCTGGGCCTTGACGCGTGCAGTTCCCCCCCACTCCCCAGCCTAGAAGGGAGGATACAAACTGTGAAGCCAACAAAGAGGGACGAGCAGACAGCCTCGCCCTGTTGTTGCTGTGGGAGAAACGTTATAATAGTTCGATGTGGCCAGATCGCCTCTCTTCTTATCTTCCAAAGAAACCAGAAAACTAAAATTAAAAAATGTTTAATCTTGATTATTAAGTGTTGGAAACAGAATAAAAACAAAGTCTATCTAGTCTGGCCCAAGCAAAACACATCTTTGGACCACATTTGGCTCTTGGGTCATTGATTTGCTGTGTTAGACCTAGAACAGAGCCTCTGCCCTCCGCCCCCTTCCTATTTTTGTTTCAGACTATAGTTTAGATATCAGGTATCCGAGTAGCCTTCCCTGATACTCTCTGCCCATCCACTTCAGGAGGCTTTCTCTGCTGCTGCCGTGTCCCCGACAACCCCGACCTAGCATTCATTTCCCTAGACTTTAATCGTCTTTGTACTTCTCTGCCATCCTCCTGGACTGTGGCACCTTCCCCATGATGACCACAGTCTTGGCACACAGTAGGTGCATGCTGTGCGATTGCCAAGAGGACCTGGGCGGAAGTCTGGAGGGAAATGGTCCTCCTTTCTCACCTAGTGTGTTTCTCTCTCTACTCGTCATTTGCATGTGTGCTGCTTGGTGTGGGTGGCAGAGAGGCAGGTCATCCTTTTGTTCTCAGATGGCAACTGTCACTGCTGATTATGCCTTGTGACTTTACCTGAGTTGCTTTAGAGAAAAAAATAATAAATGTCACAGAGATTTCAATTGACTTGTCAATGCCAACCTGTTTTGGCTTCCAGAGGCTAAGCGGAGACAGAAGACCGACAGGTTTCTGATACACACTGTTCTCAGCATTTTGGGGATGCTTGACTCACTCATTCCTTTGCTAGAACATTTTAGATCTGAAGCTGTTTTCTTGAGGACAGTCTCATGCTGACATTTTTAGGGCACCTGGAATAGCATTTTGTTGCTGTTCTGGGAAATGTGGGGGAAAGGCCCCCTTATATCCTTGTAAAGATGTCCTTAAATCTGACCTCAGTGACAGCCAGGGACTATTTCTAATGAGCCACCAAGTGGTTCTCATCTGATATAATTCTGCAAGGATTCCTGTGGAGTTACACAAGATGGGCTTTCCCTCGTATTTGGAATGAGAACATTTAAAGGGGTCAGCCAGTTTCATGCTGGGAAGTCATTCTGCACATATGCTAAGAAATGGATATATGTTTTTAAAAAATGTGAACTCTTTTCCATCACTGGAATGGAATGTAAAATGATCTATTTTTCCAAAAGGTGTAGAAATTGATGAGGCAAACAGAAGTCTGAGTAGTTCATTTATAGGTTAGAAGAGAACATGTTCTGTGTTTCTGACACTCATAATAAGATGAAGAAATGTCCCAAGATAATTGGGGAGATGCTTGGATTTAATAGGGAATGGTATGTGTGTGCTCATGCCCTTTCTTCTTTTTCCTTTCTGTCCATCTGCCTGTCTCTTTTTCTTCTTTTTCTTTTTTTTCTGTACTTAGTGGTAGAAGTTTATCTATTGTAATTTTAAATCAAAAGATAGTCTGGCCACCTACTTGACTCTTAGTTGGAAAACTGTGTCCCAAGAACGTTTGACATGGTTTTGCCTCATTTGACACAGCCCCTGTACGGAGGGCATTGCATTCAGCAGGGCCTGGCCACCACATTTGTGGGAAAGCATTTTGGACTCTGGAGAGAACAAAGCATTTGCTTACATCCCAGTGGAGCTGGTCAGCACCTTTGCAGGGATTCGGCAGCAAGTGAACAAAACGGTTGTTTAAAGCACTCACTCCACAATATCATTCTTGGTTTTACATATTGGGGGAGGAATGGCTTTTGGCTTATTTCTTTGAGGCATCCCAAAGACTTTGAATCTTCAATTTTTTTTTTAAGCCAAAAAGTAGAATTAAAGTTATCCCAACTTACATAAATATAAATATCTGTTGCATTTAGATTTACAGAGAAACCATGAGAAAACAATGATGGATAACCCAAAAGGAGGGATGAGTGAGTGAGTAGAGATGGGGCCTTCTAAAAAGGTCTGTGGCTTCCCAAGAGAATTCCGACGTAGTTATCAGAAAGCGAGGGGGCTCTGTGCTTTGGCGTCCAAGACAGGGCGAGACCTGCTGATCTGCATGGCAGAGAATAAGGCCTTGAATGTGACATCTAAGCTACTTTCTGTGATGCTGTGCTGTGGAAAGTCTCTTCAAGAACAAGTTTTGCCCCTCATGGTATCCCAGCCTTCCAGGAAGTTCACGTATCTATCCGTTCGTGCATTCTTTTCTCCCGTGTTATGTAGCCACCTTCCTGTGTGCAGAAACTCTGCCAGTTCTCTCTCTTCATTGTGCCCCCTGTTGCTTTGTGTAGCGTCTGGCATCTAGTAGAAGTTCATTAAATGTTGACAATTGATTATAAGGTCACAGAGGAATGGAGGGTGTATAGTTAGGGTAATGCTGGCTGCTGTATCAAGCCCACAAATATTTATTGTCTCGAACCCAGCAGACCTTTTTCTCCTAATTGACAGAGCCTCTCTTGGGAGCACTGATGGAGGCATTCTTCCTCCTTCCATCGTACGGCTCTGCCATCTTCTATGTGCGGTTTCCAAGTCCCGCAGCTTGGGAAGACAGCAAGGAGGATCACATAAGTAACATTTTATGGACCTGCCCCGCAAGTATATATGTCATATACACAAATATTCCCTTTAAACAGGTGAAGGCATTCAAAAAAGGAGGAGAATGGGGCCCAAACATTATTTGTGAATTTATGTTCTCCTATGGAACTAGATTATAGTTCCCTAGAGGGCAGGGATAGTGTTTTTTGTATATTCTTCTCTTTCATGGTATTTCTCACACTTCTTAGCAAATAACAGGAGTGGGAAGGTTTTTGGTTGACTGACCTTGAGCTTGAGTTTTCCCATCTGTGGAAGGGTTCTGTTTGCCTAACGGGGGTAGAAATTTGGAGTCAAGGAATCTTACTGCTGCCGGTGATCTGATGAGATCATCTGGTCCAGCTGGCCGTTTGTATTAATTAAGTTTCTTAGAGTTCTTAGAGAGATGCATGTGCTTAGATAAAATGCAAAAAACACTGTAAAATGTCCAGCAAGATTTTCTCTGGTTACCCCAAGCAGTTGTTCATTAAGAGGATAAGCTGAGAGTTTTTCTCTGGTGAGAGTTTATTAATCTAATGTACTTATTGTACCATTTCTTAAATAGCTAATTACTGAGTGGACTTAAAATCTGGGGTGCCATCCTCTGCACCTGATGTATATCTAGGGGAGAGTGAATATTGACGCTTAGACAGCAGAGGAATGTGACTCAGGTAAGATGCAGTAATCATTCCGTGCAGGTAACATTAGCTCTAAACACTTTACCTAATTGTTTTTATCTGTGCAATATCCCAATGAGGTGGTTTTCCCATCTTACAGTTGAGGAAACTGAGGCCTTGTGAGGGATAAGTAGCTTGTCTAGGGTAATGTAGCTAAGTGGAGGAGCTGGAGTTTGAACGAGGCAGCCTGCTGAGCCAGGACTTGGCAAAAGAGAATGCTTTCTCTTGTCTTTAATGCAAACGTACAACTTCCTAAGGTACAGGAGAAGTGTTACCATCAATTCAATGTTCATGGAATGCTGGCCCTTCTCCGGGAATGATTGGAGGAAAAATCTTGATTTGATTGGCCAAGTTGCTGTGGTGGTAGTAAAATAAACATCATTCCACTGACAATTATTATAATAGACATTTCCCTGACAGTTAATAAAGTGGTATAGAATACTACTCGATAATATAATCCCTGTTGCCAGTTTGGCTGCTAAACCCAAGAAACCCCTGGGCAATGGTAGACAAATGCATTCTTGCATTGTTACTTATTTAAGTCATGTCACACATGACTAGACAGCATTTCCATCATTTGAAAGCATTTGCTTATTGCCTTCTCTTTGATGCTGTGAATCTATATGGATGCGTTGTGATTGTTGTCTGTGTTTTTCATAGCCATGTCTGGTTATTTTGTTTTATTTTAGTGGATCACCTTCAGTGTAGGTTAATATCTTTAGCAAAATTAAGACATAATATTTTCATCCTCCTTTCTGACTACTTAAGGCTCTATATTAAAGATTGGGTTACTTTCTCAGGACCGATTAGTATGGCTGACTTTATTTCTCCATTAGAAAGCCTTGTTTTTCTCATACCCATAATGCAGCTATTTAAAATTCACAGGGTGAAACAGCACATGCAGGCAGCTCTGACAAGCAAGACATGCTTGGCACTGGTTAGGTGCTTCATATATAGTATGTTTGTTGAGTGGCTAAGTGAGTGAATGAAACTTATTCTGGTTAACTTATTTCATTTTCTCAAAAAATAACCAAAATGATATATTTTAGGAGTGAAATTAGGATACAAAATACGAGCTCCTTTTTCTTTTATATAATTTCAAATTTTTATGAAACGTGCCAGAATGACACAAGGAATTCCCTGTACCTTTTAGCCAGATTTACTGATTGATTACACTTAGTTCCATATGTTTATCATTCTCTCTCTCTCTCT
>NW_012149630.1:1101808-1118469 GCF_000956105.1 Propithecus coquereli
CATATGTTTATCATTCTCTCTCTCTCTCTCTTTCTCTCTCTCTCTCTCTCTCTCTCTCTCTCTCTCTCTCTCTCTCTCGCTTTCTCAGAAATACTCTCAGATACATAAACACACACACGTATGTTTGCATATAATTTTTCTAAATCATTTGAAAGTTTAAAACCTTAAACACCTTCAACCATAAAATACTTCCGTGTGTATTTATTTCCTAACAAGGCCATTCTCTTCCATAACTACGGTAGCGATCAGAGGTTTAACATCGATACGAGACTGTTGTCTGATTTTGTCAGTGTCCCCGTAAAGTCTTTTATGGCTGTTACTTTGCCCAGCCCAGGATCCAATACACGATCATGCATTATATTCAGTTGTCATATCTTTTGTATAAGTTTGTATTTAATGAACATTTGATTAAACAAAAACCTGTTATAGAAACTCAAATGAACTACACTGGTCATTATCCTAATCCATTCTTCTGGCGGCAGACGACAGTTTGTAAATATCAGAGACAGAGGGTATTCTGACCCCCCGTTCTTTCCTTAAAAAGATGAGGGGCTTTGTTTTGTTTTTGCAACTTTCCTTAGTAATCTACCCCTGAGTTTCACTACTCTAGTAGAAGAAATATTTTTGCTTGTGTCGAACCAGTAAAGGTGGGCTTAGATATAATTTATGTTAAGTGCTGCTTTCCTCACAGTGTTACATTCTTGTGTTACTTTTTTCCTCTTCTGTAGCCACAGAGCACAAAAGTCTCCCTTTCTCCTCCTCCTCTCTCCCTAGACCTCTTTAATTTCACAATGGGACTCTGCAGTAATGTTAGATTGGCTCTGGCGAAGGCATTTTGATGACCCCTGTCTCCGATTATTATAGTAACTAATAAAAGCTTGAAAATGACTGTTACCCTGCAAGCATGATTCCAATGACTTGCGGCGAGCTCAGCTGTATAAATATGCAGGGGTTTTTTGCTGTGTAAATTTTGATCAAAGGGAAATGCGTATACCATTTAGTTGAACGTTTCTTTTAAATTTAATCACGTCGGAGTATAAAACAACAAGCAGAAGTAAAACAGCATTGGAAATGTGAGCGTCAGATTCAGAGAGAACAGAGGTTGCTGGTCTGCATAGAAACTTTCCACACCACATTCTCCGAAGCATTTTGGTTAAATGCAGGAGGTATGAGCTAAGATGGCATGAATACTAAAGCCATGGTTACATATTCAATCGAAAGGCAGGATCACAGGCCTGATATGGTTATGAGAGGGTCTAGATACGCCAGTTTGTACCGAGGAGAATGGTACTTTGTCCTAAACTTCACACACTAAACTTTTTGAGTTAAAATAAAACTCGAAAGCAGATAGCATGATTATCTTTATGCAGTTGAACTAAAATTTTGACTTCCAGGAATATAGTAATGTTTATATTTTTCTTTTGAAATTGACTGCTATGAGTCTAATTAATTTTTATTTAGTAACAGTTTTACACTTGTTTTTGTTTTTTGAGAGACAGGGTCCTGCTGTCACCCGGGCTGGGGTGCAGTGGCATGATCATAGCTCACTGCAGCCTTGAACTCCTGGGCTCAAGTGATCCTCCCGTGTCAGCCTTCTGAGTAGCTGGGCCTACAGGTGCACACCACCACACCCGGCTAATTTTTAAATTTTTTGTGGAGATGGGGGTTTGCTCGTTTCCCTGGCTGGTTTCAAACTCCTGGCCTCTAGTGATCTTTCTGCCTCCGCCTTCCCAAGTGCTGGAAGTACCGGCATGAGCCACCATGCCCGGCCAGTTTTGCACTTTTAAACTGTGTTTTTCTTGTCTTAGGGCTGGGTATCTTGTTAGCAAGTAGGAACATTGGAAGAAGGGTGATGGAGGATGTTCAGTCCCTAACTGGGAGTGGTGCCAGCGACATGGATTCTGAGGCTGTGCCTGGGCCCAGCGGGCAAGAGAGTTGAGTTGCTCACCTGGGGTCTGCTCCTTGTGCGGGTCTCGGAACTACGGTGTATGTGCTGGGTATTCACTGAGGATAGACGTGCCTGTTTTTTCTCCTTGTACCTGGGGAGGTGAAGACAACATGCCCTTCCCCTCCCTGGGGAGGGAGCCTTCTCAGAACATCCACTCCTGGATTCATTTAATCCATTCAATCATTCATTCAACAGAAATTTACTAAGTGCCTATTTCATCCCTGACCCTGTTCAGGCGTGTGGGATAAATCGATGAACAAAACAGAGATCCTGGCCCTGTGGGTGCTCATATTCTGGGGAGAGAGAAAAGGAGGAGGCAGACGGACATCATAAGTGAATCATGTAGCGTCTTAGAAGGCGCGTGCCAGGGAAGGGACAGCAGGCGAGGGGTCGGCAATGCTGTGGAGGGTGGTCTGCGCTTTAGGCCTTGTGGCCAGGTAGGTGTCTTTAAAGGTGCTGCTTGAGCAAGGACTTGAAGGAGGGGAGGGAGATAGTCTTGTAGGACATTCCAGGAAAGGAAAGAGTGAATCAAAGGCCCTTTCGTAGGGGACACATCCTGCAAGATTCAGGGCCATCACGAGGCTACCATGGCCATGGGAGGTGAACTGGGGCATACGTGGTGGGGGGAGACAGGCCCTGAGAGCTAACTGGGGCCGCACTATCAGAGGACGTGACGTGCCTTCGTCAAAGTGAAAATAAAATACAGAGATGGATCTCCAAGTTAAACTTATTTGGGAATCTCAGAATTGCAGTTCAGGGCATACACACAGACTGGGATGGTCTTCGGTGGGTCCGAAGAACAAAGGAAAGGTTAAAAGATTTATTAGAAAGAGAAATGTTATGTATTGTTTTTGAGAGAAAACCTGTTGGCGCTAGAGAAGCTTTTGGGAGCTGACAGCCTCTGAATGTCTAGTGATGGTGACAGGTAAAACTAGCCTAGAGTTGTGGCGGGTCATTTCAGCAGCTGTTAGGGGAAACTGGTCTTACGGTTACCGCAGGCATTTTCATCAGCTGGGCTGGCAGAGAATTAAATTCTCGGAGCGGTAGTATGTGCCCTGAGTGCTTTTCCCCCAACCTCCTGACTCCGATTTAGTTGGGTTTGACAAGAAGGACCCGTTTCCTGTATCAGCTTTGACACCTTGTACTTCAGTGTCGTGGTGCCATTGGAGGTATTGATCTGGTTTAAATGTGGAGGATCCTTCTTGCTGTTATGTTGGGAGTAGACCACAAGTGGGGTACGAGAAGGGGCAAGGAGACCTGTTGGGAAGCTTGTGTAGTAATCCAGGGCAGAGATGATGATGGCCGTGGCCAGAGAGTTGGTAATGAAGTTGGGGAGTAGTGGTTACGTTTTAGATCTGTTCTGAATGCAGATTCCATGAGATTTCCCAATGCGATCGATGTAGGGTTTGAGAGCCAAATATGAGTCAATACTGACTCAAAGATCATCAGCCTGAGTGTGACTAGAAGGATGTAGATGCCATGGACTGCAATGGAGAAGGACGTGGGCAGGGTTCGCTTTAGGGGAAGATCACGGTCTGGACGTGTGAGTCTGAGATGTCTAGTCCCAGAGGACAGCCCATGGGGGCAGATAGACACCCCCATCTGGGGTTGAGGAAGGAGGTTTGGGCTGGGCTGGGGGTTCGAGGGAGTCGGGAATACCTGGTAAGTGTTGCCAGAGCAGACTGTTTTCACATTACCCTAAAACTGACCCACTGGCTATTCAGAGATCCTCACGTGTGTGCTAATTCTGAGTGTTCCCTGTTCGGGAGATGCTCAGTTTAACTCTCGAAGGCGATGCTTCCTTGGTGTTAGGCATTTGCTCTTGAGCTGTAGGAGGCTTGAGTGCTGGTTCTGTGCACTCAGAGGAAGCTCAGAGTCGCAGAAAGCCTGAGATAAACACAGATGGGGAGACTGTCTTTCCTCGCCCCTCACTGTGGAAAAGGGGACTGGGCACCAGAGTGTGGAGCAGAGTGGAAACTGGAATCCGAGCTGGCCGACTCCCTGTCTGCGCTCTTTCTGCTCTGCTGGGCATTCGAAAGTGGATAATCCAACACTTTTGCTTCTCTCATCCCTTTATCCATCTTTTATCGCCCAGGAAAAGTTGGATTGCATTCTAGAAAGAAAAGGACTACTATTGCTTGTCTGTCTTAAATACGTGCTACTCGAATGTCTTCAACAGGAGCGAATTAGACTCTTCAGGAACATTCATGTGATGCTTTTGGTAACAAGGCAGTAAGGTAGTAACAGGTCGGGGAAATGGCTGGGCACGGTGGCTCATGCCTGTAATCCCAGCGCTTTGAGAAGCTGAGGCGGGAGGATCGCATGAGTTCAGGGGGTTGAGACTAGCCTGGGCAACATAGCAAGACCCCATCGCTACAAAACATAAAAAAAAAAAAAAAGCCAGGTGAGGTGGCACAAGTCCAGTTATTTGGGAGGCTTAGGTAGGAAGGAGGATCGCTTCAGCCCACGAGTTTGAGGTTACAGTGAGCTTTGATCACACCACTCCATTCTACATGGTGAGACCCTGTCTGTTTAAAAAAAAAAAAAAAAATTGGGTGGGGAAAGGTTAGGGATTAATTTTTAGATGGGGGTTTCTTCCTCTCTGTGTCTCTGGGAGAGGCAGGATGTGGCTCCTTTGGTTTTTTGCCTTGCTCTTAGGGTGTGTCTGCTCTTGGATCTTCTCCTGAGGAGTGGCCTAGGCTGTGCTACTTGTCCCTAGCCAGGATATGAGGTCGCTCAGGGACCAGGTATATGACCCTACCCTAAGCCAGGCCCTGTATCCTGCATCTCAGGCACCACTGGGAGGCAATATAGCACAATTTGAACCAGGTTCAACTCCTGGTTCCCCTGCATAGTTGCTATGTGACCTTGAGCAGGTGACTTAACATCTCGGAGGCGCAGTTTCCTCATTTGTAAAAGATATGTTCCTACATGAGAGCATTGTTGTGGGGAGCGAAAGGAAAACATGTATGTCTAGGGCTGAGCACTGTGCTTGGCACATGGTAAATGCTGACCAAATGGCAGCTATTATCGTCATTGTCAACGCTGGCAGTTCCCCTCAGTTCCTACCTGAGACTCAGGCCAGTTTTGTTAAGATGAATTTAGTTTCTAAAAAAGATGTGCTAATTGGATTATTACATTTTCATGTGTTTACATCTATATATACATGCATGGCTTGAAATCTACACATGAATATATTTATCCATTCAAGTTTCTCTTTTAAAAATCTGTAAGTTATATTTTTGAGTCATTGAACCATGATGAGATTGTTTTTCAAAAAAAGATCGCTATAAGTGATCATTATGTAGGCCATCAAAATGGAGAATAATGTAGAAATGGAAGTTGAGAGAAAAACAAAAGAGGGACCTAACGTCAGTACAGGGGCCACCAATCGAGCGCATGTTTTTATAACCTGGGTGTTCAAAACTATTGGCGCTTGCCCGAATTGTTTAGGGTTCGATGGCACAGACAAAGCTGTTTTGGGGTTGGGATAAATATTTTTTTGGTTAATGCTACAACGTGTAGACTTGTAATCAGGAGTGGTTTATCAGCAGCTTTTCAAAATCTGACATTCCACATGGAATGCCCCAACGGAGGAAATTTAGCACTCTGTGAATGCTTTTACAGTTGAATTCCACACACATGAATTATGACAAGTGAGGCTGACTACACTGTGGTTTGTTGTGTCTGGTCTGGTTCCTACTTTTAAAGTTGCAGTTGCGTTTGGTCATTTGAAGCTTATTTTCACAGTCTGGCCAAGCCAGCAGGGTCCCGGGGCTCTGCAGGGGACATAAACCGCCAGCTTTAAGCCAGAGTGCTCAGTAGATAAGCATTTCAAGACTTCATTGCATCATACAAAAGGACTTATGGGCTTATTTAACATACACTATTTGACTTAATTTAGATATTTAATGGAAAGAAAAGCCTTTTATTATCACCGAAGGAAAGAACTGCCAAACATTGTGAGGCTCAGTTGAAATATTATAACGGATGTACAGAGTGCAAATATATTTCACTGCCTTACATAATGGGGTGTTTAATAATAGTTGTTTCTTTAAATTTAGCACATGTATCTCAGACATTTGCACTTTGTAAATTATATGCCGTGGTTCGAGAAACTCGGGTTTTTTTTTTTTTTTTTAAGAAAATTTGTTTTAATGAGGTATGTACTGATTTTTAAAAATGACCTTCAACTTTGATTTATGTTTATGAGCCCAGATTGGGGAGTCTATGCCAGGAATGAACACTTTCCATCCTGACTTTTTACAAACATAAACGTGAGCAGTGGCTGGGTCTGCTGACCTGATTGGCCAACGCTTTTGTTGAACATTTCACTTGGTAGGTGTCAGCCCCCTCTGTGGATCTGGGGGCTGGGAGGAGTGGGGTGTCACCTACAACACTAGTGGGGAGGTACACGTGGGTGTCTAGAAGGAAGCCCTTCCATGTTGCCGCACCTGTGTGTGTTCATCTTCCTTAGGAACTGGACCGGCTCAGGTTGCCAAAACCCAGGATCAGCCGATTCTTAATTTGGAGTCTCCTCCTGTTCTTCCAGGAGGTGAGAAGCTGTTATGGGTTGAACTGTGCACACCCCCACACCCATTCCTATGGTGAGGTCCTAACCCCTAGTACCTTGGACTATGACTATATTTGGAGATAGGAACTTTACAGAGATAATTAAATTACAGTGAGGCAGGTCACTGGGGCAAGCCCTAATCCCAGGCACCTGGTGACCTTCTAAGAAGAGACACAAACCCACAGAGAAGGAAGACCTTGTGACAGCACAGAGGGAAGAGGGCCAAGAAGAGGCCTCAGAAGAAACCAACCCTGCCATCTTCATCTCGGACTGCTAGCCTCTAGAGCTATGAGAAAATAAATTTCCGCTGTGGAAGTGGCTCAGTCTGTGGCACTTTGTTCTGGCAGCCCTAGCAAACTAATACAGGAGCACGTCAGAATCTACACAAGGGCATGCGTCATTTTGAAAACATCTATTCTGTTTTATAGTACAATGTTTAAATATGGAAAATGATGGCAAGAAAGCCATTCCAGGGAAGAAAACCTATAAAGATGGACAAAAGCCACATTAGCAGATGCTGAAGTCATCACCGTGGGTAATGCTTCTTGAGAAGTCATGGTGGGCTGGGTACAGTGCCAAGGGTCTTGAGTGCATTTTCTCTTTCAGTCCTCACCACAGTCCTATGAGGTGGGAGCATTGTTATCTCCATCTCGTAAGTGAGGAAACTGAGGCGAGGAGATTAAGTGACATCCACGTGATTGCAGAGTCAGCCAGAGTAGGAGCCGGGATTCAAAGCCAGGTATCACTCCCCAAACCTGCCCAGCTTGTTGCTTTGCCAGCCCTTGGGAGATCGGGGGTTAAGGAGGAATGGTCATAGGATCTGTTATGATGACTGGTTGAAAGATATTGGGACACATTGTCTTGGACCACGTTTTGGTCCCATCTCCAGAGAGAAGCTGTAGAGTGTATTGAGTATGGTAAAAATGTCACTGGTAATAATAATCACTGATATTACAGAGCACTCAATGTGCATGAGCCCCGATCAAAGCCCTGTGCATACCTGCCTATTTCAAACTCACGTCGTCCCTAAGCACCTTCCCCGGAACTCCCGAGTGGTCCACGCCCAGGTGATCTGACCCAAGCACCTGGCTTTCCCCCACGAGCCCAGGACCTGGCCGGCATTCGCATCTGTCACAGCCAGGGGAATGAGGGTGGCTGACATTTGGGCGTTTAAAACAGAAAAAAACTGTCCTTCTCTCCCCTTACTACAAAAGTGATTTATGATTAAATATCAAGAATTTAAAAACTAAATCAAACCCTGAATAAATAAAAATTATCTATAGGGGCTGGGCACGGTGGCTCACACCTGTAGTTCCAGCACTTTGAGGGGCCGAGGCTGGACAATCACTTGAGGCCAGAAGTTCGAGACCAGCCTGGGCAACAGAGAGACCTCATCTCTATAAAAAATAAAAAAAATAGCTGAGTATGGTGGTGCACACCTGTTGTTCAGCTGCTTGGGAGGCTGAGGCAGGAAGATTGCTTTGCCCAGGAGTTAAAGGGTGCTGTGAGCTGTGAGCATGCCACTGCACTCTAGCCTGAGTGACAGATCGAGACCCTGTGTCTAAAAATATAAATAAATAAATAAATTCATCTGTAGTCTCACCCCATAGAAAGAATTACTTCTATTATTTTTCTCTCTGCTTTTCTAGTCTGGCTTTTCTTGTGGAAATACACTTAACATAACTATAAATATCCTAATACCTTTATAAGCAGTAGCATTAGTTAGAAAAGAGCAAGAGGAGGCCAGGTGAGGTGGTTCATACCTGTAATCCTAGCACTCTGGGAGGCCAAGCCTAGAGGATCACTTGAGGTCAGGAGTTTGAGACCAGCCTGAGCAAGAGTGAGACCCCATCTCTACTAAAAATAGAAAAATTAGCCAGACATTGTGGTGTGTGCCTATAGTCCCAGCTACTTGGGAGACTGAGGCAGGAGGATCACTTGAGCCCCCAGGAGTTGGAGGTTGCTGTGAGCTAGGCTGATGCTGTGCACTCTAGCCCAGGCAACAGAGTGAGACTCTCTCTCTCTCTCAAAAAAAAAAAAAAAAAAAAGAGCAAGGGATTTGGATTAAGACTTGAGTTTGAATCCTGGTTTCCTACGTATTAGCGGTGTGACTTTCGACAAATTAATTTTTCTGTCTTCAAAATGGGGATAATAAAAGTTTGTTGGGTTTTACTGTAGCCTAGTATATATAATGTACTCATTTGTAACAGCTGGCACACAGTAAATAATCAAAACTTTCAAAAGAATCAATTTTTGTAACACATTTTTATTACTTAGCAACACATCATTCAACTAACATTTCTTGAACAGGTATGATTTGGGGATCATGTTTCCTTCTATGCTCTTGTTGATTTTTACAATACTTTTTAATGGCTGCATAGTATTTCATTATCCGTATGAATCATAATGTATTTAGCTTTTAGCTGACATTTATTTTTCTCAGTTTCTATATTCTGTAGACAATGGTGTGATGTATTTCTTTGAAACCTTGTAGCTCAGTTTTCCCCAGTGATTACCATTGTGTTGGGATCCATTACAAAGAGTAAAGGTTGAACAGGAATGCATGGCTTTAACTCTGTTGAAGCAGTGCCAAATCACCCCAGAAAGGTGGTGTCACTTTACCCTTTCCTTGGTCATGTCTGAGAGTATCCATTTCTATTGGTGAAACTTTGATGTAATATTAGATGGATGGGACAAAAGAGAACTGGGATAATTATGCTCCATGGGTCGCTGACCCACATCTGGTATCATGAAGGCCGAGCAGCAACTCTCAGATTTGAGAGGAGAGAGAGGGCAGTTGGGAACACTGATGTTCAATTCATTGTGTGGTCCAGGCAGAGATGAGAACAGCAGCTCTCGGATATGGAGTCCTTACTGTTGGCAAGGCATTGTGCACAGTGCTCTCTAATTGGGTCATTTAATCTTTCAGCAGCATTTTGAGGTAGGGACTCTCATTAGCCCCATTTTACAGATGCAGAAATGGAGGTTTAGAGAAGTTATGTTAAGCTGGGCAGAATCACAAGGCTACTCTATGGCAGAGCTGGGAGCTGAAGCCAGGTGCCCTGAGTCTCAGGTCCTGCTCTTGTCCCAGGATTCATGGAGACTGAGCCAGAGGCGGACATGGTAGCTGGTGGTGTTGGGGAAAGGAAAGCTTGGAACCCCTGACAAAGTCACTGGCTAGTTGGAAAAGAAGACCCAGGGCTTTGGTGGGCACAGGAGGGTGAGCAGGGGAGCCGGTGTAGGGAGTGTGTAAGGATCAGGAGGGAAGATACTGTGCCATGTGATAGCAGACGTAACAGCGCCACTTACACTGCTCCAAGATTTACATGAGCTATCCCACTTAATCGTCAAACCACTCCCTGATGTAAAAGGAACTGTCCCTACCTCCATTTTATAGCTGATGAAACGGAGGCCCAGAGAGCTTGAATGTCTTGGCCCAGAGGTGGCCCAGCCAGGATCAGACCCCAGGCAGCCAAATCCCAATCCTCTCTGCCGAAGCAGACTGGGAACTAGAAATCAGTGGAGAGTTTGCAACCTGGGGTATATTTGCTGAAAGCGATTGCTCCCTTCTTTTGAACTTTGCAGCAATTATTGTCTGTAGAATTCATCTGGCAATTAATCATGTACTCCCCGTGACACAGCTCTTATTGTTGTCTTGAAATGTTATTTAAATCGTGCATTGTTATTTAACTTCTCGCGCGGAGAAGCAGACTGTGCCCGGGTATCCGCCACCTCAGCCCTATGCACATGTACTGCAGTGCATCAATAAAGGTTTGATTTAATTTCATTCGAGAGGCTTCCGGGTGGAAGTGGTAATCTCATCCTTTAGACCTTAGACAGGTGACATTCATGGAGGGGAGGAAGTAGGAAAGGAGGGAGGGATGGTGCCCATGTGAGTGAATCAGGAGGAAATGGGAGAACCGAGAGGAGACCCAGAGAGGAGTGGGACGCACCCCTCCTGCGCAGACGGCCTTGAGGTTTGAGTGCATTCCTCACCTGCTGTCACAGACCCCTCTGTCTCCTTTCTCACGGGAGAGGTCCCATGTCACTTCCAGGCTGCACTCCCGGGGGTGATGGCTCCTTGCTTTCCTACTTCCAGGAAATGCCTCACTTCAAGCAAGAAGGCAAGAGATTTAGATTATGGGAGGCACCGTGGAACTTCATCATAACTCTTGTGTTCCCAGTTTGGCTTTACCTTGGGAGCCTTTCGACGTGTTTTTACTTTCCCCGTTTGAGCTGTTGGAAAAATAGTGCTCAGGAGTCTTTGGTAGTGGTTAAGGGAGGACACTTGGGTTTCAGAGAGATGTGGCTCTGTCACTCACTAATTGTGGTCCTGAATAAAGGCCTTCACTGCTCCAGCCTCAGTTTCCTCATCTGTGAAATAATAGTATTTGCTTGTTGCCACTGTTGTAAGGCTTAGTAGTAAGAGGAGGGATGAAAATGCTACCTGCAGAGTACCCTGCAAGCAGTGCACTAATGGCTTCATACGTGTCAGTTGGTCTTACAACTGGACGTGCTCAGGAGTGTATCCAAAAATCCTACTGCTCTGTCGAACACCAGGGAGAAACACCAGCGTGTTCCTTTTCTGTCTCATATTTGGAACAGACATTTCACCACTTTGACTCTCTGACCCTCTTCCTTGATGATATTGTCCTAATCATCAGCTCTTCCCTTGGCCCCTGGAGACATTTCCAAACCACGTCATTCCACACCCTGGAACGTCCACTCTTCCTTTCTCAGGAGGAAATGTAGCCATTGGACAGACAGCTCTGAGCCCGGTTGTTTTCTTCTTATCTACTCACTGTTGTGCTTAAGTTTTGGGGGTTTTTTTGTTTGTTTTACTTTTTGACTTTGTAAGAATTGTCTGGAAGTTATTCTTCAGTCGTTCCATTAGTCATTCACTTTTTTGGTTTTAAAGATTGAAGAAAAATGAGTTTGAGGCAGTGGGTCAGATGCCCATGGCTGGCTGGGGAGCCCTTTCCCGGCTGAGTCACCTGTCTGCTCAGACAGCTAAAGGCTGGGGTGTGCTTGATGACTAGGCACTGGCCAACATCACATTACTTTGAAATTTCATCTCTGCTCCTTTTAAGTTGTGGGAGCTTGGATTCCTTTGTGGGTTTTTCGAGAGCACTCCAAGTATTGCATTGATTGGATTGTGTAGCTTGGAATTCTTGGTTATCCCCTGAAGTGTGTTTTTCGATTTGAGGCATAAAATTGTGGCATAGTATTCAGAAAGATGGCATTCAGAGCTGTCATTTTATAGGAAGGGAAACCCAGGCTCTGAGAAGCTCACTGACTTGCAAAAGGTCTCAAATGGTCTTGACAAAGCCAGGATAAGTTTGATCTTTTTACTAATTTATCATGTGTACCCACCCCTCTGGGCCTGGTTGCCCTTCTGCTAAAACTATGTGGAAACCATTTTGGTTCTCCTTCCTTGAGGAGAGACAATCTGAAAGTCAGAAATGGTGACTGCCTCCACATGCCATTCGCTCTCCCTTCTAACCCTCTCTCCTTGAATCCCTTGAAGCAAGTATCCTTAGGAAACAAGTCATTTAATACATCTGTACTGTGATGTCTGTATGTTCTGTTCATTATCCATCCTGAGTGAGGGATAAGGGACCATATGGGGTTACTATACCTTCTAACACCATCCCCTCCCTACAGCATCATTCATGTTGAAATAACAGTGCTCAGTCATTGAGCATGTTTATCATATTGTGTTACCACTACCCTAATTTTGTTTTGTTTTTTAACTTGGGAGTTGAGGGTATTATTTGTTTTAGCAAAGAATTTGGCTTCTATTTTTATTCTTAGTAATTTGTAATTAACCTCAAAGGCCTATAGTAAGACAGCTTTTGTTCCTAGGGTGATATTGGGACAGAGGGAAATAGGGGTGGGGAGGCTGCAGCCTTGGGGCCACATGTGGCTTTCTGGATCCTTGAGCGCGGCCTTTTGACTGAATCCAAATTTTACAGAACAAATCCTTTTTTTCTTTTTTTTTAATTTTGGAATATTATGGGGGTACAGTTTCAGTTACTTGATTTGCTTTTGTGCAGTTTGAGTCAAAGTTATAAGTCTGTCCATCTCCCAGATAGCATGCATTGTACCCGTTAGGTGTGAATTTACCCATCTCCTACTGCCCCCTCCCACCTACTTGGTTTCCATTGAGTTTTACTGCCCTATGTGCACATGGGTGTTGATCAATTAGTTCCAATTTGATAGTGAGTACATGTGGTGTTTGGTTTTCCATTCTTGCGAAACTTCACTTAAAAGGATTGTCTCCAGTTCCATCCAGGTTGTTACAAAAGGTTTAGTTCACCTTTTTTTATGGCTGAGTAGTATTCCATAGTATACATATACCACATTTTATTAATTCATTCATGTATTGGTGTGCACTTGGGTTGATTCCACATCTTCACATTGTCTGTGCTGTCCAAAGCGATCTACAGATTCAATGCGATCCCCGTTAAAATACCAATGTCAGTTTTCACAGATCTAGAAAAAGTAGTTCAATGTTTCGTATAAAACCAGAAAAGACCCCGAATAGCCAAAGCAACCTTAAGCAGTAAGAACAAATTGGGAAGAATCATTTTACCAGACTTCAAATTATATTGCAAGACTATAGTAACCAAAACAACATCATACTGGCACAAATACAGAGACATACTTATGGATCAGAATAGAGAACCCAGATGTAGCCATGTAACCTTTGACAAAGCAGACAAAAACATACACTGGGGAAAAGAATCCTTATTCAATAAATGGTGCTGGGAAAATTGGATAGCCACATGTAGAAGACTGAAACAGTTATCTGTACCTCTCACCACTCAACAAAATTCAATTCATGATGGATAACAAATCCTTTTAATAAAAGGATTTGTTCTGTGAAGTTTTTTATTTGGTCAATGGGCCACACTTACTGCGATGGGATTTCACACTCAGCTCCACAGAGTAACTTTTCTGGTGACTCTGTGTAAACAGCACATCAAGGACTGTTGGTTTTCTCAAGAGATATTTTCCTTTTTATTCCTTCTCTTAAGTCTTTGTTGTTTTCCTCCTTTTCCAATAATGAAGGGCTTTCTGTTTTTACCTTCAAAGTCACTACTTTTTTTCTAATTGTAAAGCAGGCAAAAATCATCACAGAAAGCTGATCTCAAAAGAATTGCAATTAATATTGTGACCTAGTTGGTTTCTTCATTCTTTGAAACGTTACTTTAGTTTTCCTCCCATATCAGCTGTTATGTATGCCGGTTATGTAATCCTAACTTTTCACAGAAAGTATGGATCTTGTCAATTAACAAGACTACCTCTGGCGTCCTGTGTCTGGCTTCTTGTGGAATGTTCCCACTGGGGAAACTGAGGCTTGGGTTCGATACTCACCTTCTGCAGGACCCACCACTGTAATTTTTTTCTTTTTAGTAACATCGTCACTATGACTTCGATTGTTGTTCTCATCCAGTAGAGAGGCTTGGTTACCTGCAACCTGGTTCAAAACTTTGAACAGATACATAGGGATCACCTCTCCAGTGTGAAGATGAAGTAACATAATTTGTTTACCACCTTGAGTTGTTTACCACAGGCTGTGAAGAATATGTTTTGAATTTAAAAGTGTGAAAAACAAGTGTGCTAGCTATCAAAAAAAGCTCTCCCCTCAAAAGTAAACATGTTTATAGAGCAAGACTCAAAACAAAATACTTGATAAGCCCAGCCAATCACAAGAAAGTAAACATGTTTACCACAGACGCCTTATAAAGAGCTCAGATGGCAGCCAGCTATCTGTTCCCTTGACCGTCTTCCAGGGAGAGGCTGAGGCTCCCCTGGTCCTCAGGGACAGGGACACCACTTGCCCTGCTAGCAGGCACCTGTGTAAGCCCTGCTTGGTTAGCTAGATCCAGTTTGCCAGCAGGAATGGAAGTTTTGTATTTTTTGCCATTGAATTGAACCATGAGTGCAATGCATTTGTGAAAGTGATTCTGGAATTCCCATGATTCTTAAATAGAACCTGTAATAGATAGGGTGCCAAGTAGGCTTAGGAGGACTCTTCCTGGCTTCCTGAGAGAGCCCCAGATTAGCATCACACCCAGTGACCTCCTATGTCCCAGCCACTGTATCGTCAGTGTCTAGGATATCAACATGCGTCACACCCAGCCCCCCTGCCTCACCAACCTCACTCTGGTGAAGGAACCAAATAGCTCAAATGGGAAGTTGGTAGAAAAGACAAGGACATCCTGAGTGATGCAGGAGTTTTCAGGGTCCTGGACACCACAAAGTGAGTCTTAGATGATATAAAAGAGATGGAGTTCAAAAAAGGAAAGGTGGATTGTATGCGCAGGAAGGAGATCTTGGTTCAAGATGGTAGTGGCATGTCTTGATACAGTCCAGGAGCAAGTTCAAGAGAAATGCCCCAGCAAGAGGTAGCTCCATGGGAGGTTCTTAGTCAGGAGGGAATTTCAGAATTCAAGGTCTTAGAGGTGGAGCAGTTCTAAGTTATTCTAATATCCATGTTTTGGCCATGCCGTCAGGTGTAGAGGAAGTAGTAGCAATTTAACATTTATTAAGTCCGTACTGTATATGGGCAAATATTAACCCAATTTTCACATGTGGAGGAATTGATCAAGAGTAGCTAGTATGGGGCAGAGCTAGGATTGAACCCAGGAAGTCCGTTCTGTAGCCTGTGTTCTTAGCTTTGGCACTGTACTGCTTCTCGAGTAGACTAGAATCTTTTAGGATTATGGGAGTTAAGATAAAACAGGCATGTATTTACTCATTCAACAAATACTTTTAGGCCAGCCATGGTGACTCATACCTGGGCTGAAGTGGGAGGATCACTTGAGGCTAAGAGTTTTGAGACCAGCCTAGGCAACATATCGAGACCCCATCTCTACAAAAAATACAAAAATAAAAAAATTAAACAGGAGTGGTGGCGTGCACCTGTAGTCCCAGCTACTTGGGAAGCTGAGGCAGGAGGATAGTTTGAGCCCAGGAGTTAAGGCTGCAGTGAGCTATGATCATGCCACTGTACTCTAGCCTGAGTGACAGAGCAAGACTCTGTCTCCAAAAACAACAACAAATAATTTTTTTGAGTGCTTTATCCCTAACAGCCCTGCTGTAAGCCTTGGACAGGCTGTTGGAAGGACCATCTTCACAGCTACTAAGGTTGATAGAAGTGCTCACACTGAAAGGACCTAGACAGAAATTGTGAACCAGAGACAAGTTGAGTATCTCTCATCCAAAGTGCTTGGGACTATTTGCGAGATTTTTTATTTTTATTTTATTTATTTATTTTTTTTGAGACAGAGTCTGACTCTGTTGCCCGGGCTAGAGTGCCGTGGTGTCAGCCTCGCTCACAGCAACCTCCAACTCCTGGGCTCAAGCGATCTTCCTGCCTCAGCCTCCCGAGTAGCTGGGACTACAGGCATGCGCCACCATGCCCAGCTAATTTTTTCTATATATTTTTAGTTGTCCAGCTAATTTCTTTCTATTTTTAGTAGAGACGGGGTCTCGCTCTTGCTCAGGCTGGTCTCAAACTCCTGACCTCGAGCGATCCTCCCGCCTCGGCCTCCCAGGGTGCTGGGATTACAGGTGTGAGCCACCGCGCCCAGTCAGTTTTTTTATTTTTTTTATTTTGAAATATTCGCATTATATATGCTTACCAGTTAAGCAACCCAAATCCAAAAATCTGAAATCTGAAGGGTTTCAATGAGCATTTCCTTTGAGTGATCCTGTTGGTGCTCAAAAAGTTTCGGATTTTGGAGCATTTTGGAGTTTGGATTTTTGCATTAGTGATGCTCAACCTGTACTAAAATACCTGAGAAAGGTGTAGAAGGGTATCCTTGACATTTAGAAGTAAAAGTCACATGGCTGGGCTGGGAGCAGTGGTTCCCTTGCATGTGACCATGGAAAGGGAAGGATCCTGAGTCACAGTGGAGGAGGGTGATGGTATTTTCCTTGGGGGAAGTGACAGGCAAGGTGGGCTGTGTTAGCACAGCAACAGTTAGGCTCTAACAGGAATTAGAGAGGCCTTCTCTTTCCTCCTTATTTGCGTGAAGTCAAGGAGTGTGGAGTGAGTGGCTTCTGGAAAAGGAGAGAGGGGCATCTTTTTAAGGGAGGCTTGGTTACCTGCAACCTGGTTCAAAACTT
>NW_012149630.1:1119274-1119834 GCF_000956105.1 Propithecus coquereli
AATCCCAGCTTCTTGGGAGGCTGAAGTGGGAGGATCACTTGAGGCTAAGAGTTTTGAGACCAGCCTAGGCAACATATCGAGACCCCATCTCTACAAAAAATACAAAAATAAAAAAATTAAACAGGAGTGGTGGCGTGCACCTGTAGTCCCAGCTACTTGGGAAGCTGAGGCAGGAGGATAGTTTGAGCCCAGGAGTTAAGGCTGCAGTGAGCTATGATCATGCCACTGTACTCTAGCCTGAGTGACAGAGCAAGACTCTGTCTCCAAAAACAACAACAAATAATTTTTTTGAGTGCTTTATCCCTAACAGCCCTGCTGTAAGCCTTGGACAGGCTGTTGGAAGGACCATCTTCACAGCTACTAAGGTTGATAGAAGTGCTCACACTGAAAGGACCTAGACAGAAATTGTGAACCAGAGACAAGTTGAGTATCTCTCATCCAAAGTGCTTGGGACTATTTGCGAGATTTTTTATTTTTATTTTATTTATTTATTTTTTTTGAGACAGAGTCTGACTCTGTTGCCCGGGCTAGAGTGCCGTGGTGTCAGCCTCGCTCACAGC
>NW_012149630.1:1121144-1137758 GCF_000956105.1 Propithecus coquereli
ACAAAGGTTTGCTGGCTTTCCAGCTGAAGCCTGCCACCCCGGGCTGAACCCCAAGGGGGGCTCACTAACTAACCCTAAAGTGGTCAGAAAGCAGTTGAGTAGTTATTATTATTATTATTATTATTTTAAAGACAGAAGTATTATTTGTTCTTCTTTTCCTAGCCTTATGAATTGAGGCAGATTGGCATTTTATTTATGAAGTGACAACACATACCTTTTTTTGCTGCTGATGTGCTTTTTGAACTGGGTTCAGCGTTGTCAGAAAGTTATTCACAGGAGTTGGTGATGGAGCCTGCTCCACCCACTTCTGTTCCCTTTCTATTTTGGTGCCATTTGCAACAAAGGAAACTAAGTTAGTAAATTAGAGAAGGATTGAAGCTCTCACAAATGCACTTCTTCCTATCAGGTTGTATAACTGATTAGACAAAGTGGGCCCACTCTTCCTGTGGCACGTGGGACCAGAAGGAACATCTGTGCAAACCCCACGAGATGGCCTTGGCCATGGCACTCCCAGGTCTTCTGACCACTCTGATTCAGCTGTATTTAGAAAAAAATCTGTAAAGATGTATATATGTTTATGTCTGGGTACTCATATGTACATATATACATTTGTGTTTATATGTGTGTATGTACACACACATATATATACATATTTATGTTATAGGTGTATATAAAATTCCAGACTTATCATTCTTAAACCAAGGGAGATCTAATGGACAGCACATTGTATTTGACTTTTTTTTTTTTTTTTTGACACAGAGTCTCACTCTTTTGCCCGAGCTGGAGTGAGTGCCGTGGCGTCAGCCTAGCTTACAGCAACCTCAAACTCCTGGGCTCAAGCAATCCTTCTGCCTCAGCCTCCTGAGTAGCTGGGACTACAGGCATGTACCACCATGCCCGGCTAATTTTTTCTATATATTTTTAGTTGTCCGATTAATTTATTTCTATTTTTAGTAGAGACGGGGTCTCGCTCTTGCTCAGGCTGGTCTCGAACTCCTGAGCTCAAACAGTCCACCCGCCTCGGCCTCCCAGAGTGCTAGGATTACAGGCGTGAGCCACCGTGCCGGGCCTGTGTTTGACTTTTGTATCAGGGTTCCTTCCTGCCTGAAATAGTTGGCTTTTGCGTCTCCTAGGCCTGAAGGGAGAAGAGGAGGGAGGATAGGGGTGAGTGCACCTGGAGAGAGAAGTGTGAAGAGAGAGCTGCCTGGCAGGAGCTGTGACTAGTTTGACTGGGTCAACCTGCAGTGCTGACCTGTAGTGCCTGGCGGGGTGGGAGCCAGAGGAATGAATACCCTGTCTTCTCTGGCCTCCTGCAGTAAACCTCCCCCCCTCCCCCAATTGGTTGAAAACAACTGGAAGCCTGAAAGCAGCCTTTCAGGACATGGAGCAGGGTGGGAGATGGTGAGCAGAGCATCTGGAGAAGCAAATGGAAAACCAGCCAATGTGTGTTGTTCAGGGAACTGCTATGCACATTTACTGCCACACTCCCCCAGGTCACTGGGGGAGAGGTCAAGGTGGGGAACTTGCTCCCAGATCTTCAGGATGGCTAGAAAGCATCTAGCTTTGGAGCAGGGGTTCTCACAAAGTGTGGTGCCTGGAACTAACCAGTAGCACTAGCATCACCTGGGAACTTGTTAGAAATTCTCAGGCCCCACCTTTGACACGCAGGATCAGATACTAAAGGAGGGGCTCAGCAGTCTGTGTTTTATAAACCCTCCAGGAGATTCTGGTGTTTGCCCGAAGACGCCTGCGAGGTGCTGGAGGCTCAGCAACTGATGTCACCTTGCTAGGATGGCCACTATTAGGATGCTCCTAAATGCCCCTGATCAGCACATTGTCTGTATCAATCCACTGCTTGAAATTCTGCAGACCCTCAGTCCTCCTTTTTCAGGATAGGCATTTTTCAATAGAAATACAGTCATGGATTCCATTTAGGCCATGGGGGCCGATATCCAGTGCAGTTTATTCCTTGAATTTCTAAGTTCTTTTCTCAGTTGCACAGAGAAGTTCCAGGGCAGGCAGCAGACTTTGGGAGGTTGTTTTTGAAAAATAGATGCAAATGCTGTCTGTGCTGTTGTTGTTTTTCTGGTGCCTGGCAGTGTTTGGTAAACAACTTGATTGCTAGGTCCCGGCCTCAGGGAACCACAGCTGCTCTTTCCAGCTCCCTGCAGACTTTTGTACCCAGCAGGGATTGCTTCAGGGAAAATAAACAGGGGAGAACAAAACAAGAAAACATCACTGTTGTTTTGTTGCTGCCTCTACCTGTTTTCCTGGAACTGTTTTGCAACCACAGGCCCTGGGATTTTGGTCCTTTGCTTTAAAAAACAAGGCAGGCCCCTATGGCATTCCAAGCTTCTCTCTCCATGGCTAGACTGGCATTTGGAGTAGCCACAGGACTTGAAAAGCTTTGGAAAGGACTTAGTAGCCACTGCCAGAATGCATGCATTTTTAAATATGTAAATTGAACGGGAGAAAGCTTCATTCTTTCTAATGACCCCCAGGATGGTAATCTGGCTTTTCAAATGTCTAGGAAAACAGATTGAATATGGCACAATTAATGTTTCAGCACTTCTAGGCTTTTCTCTAAAATATTTTAATGGGCTTTTAATTTATTGCAGCTCTTGATTAGCAGGGTTGAGGCAGGGTTACTGCTGACCTCCTGGGCCAAGGTGCTCCCTGAGGCTGTAGTGAAGTGGCAAAGAACAAAGGTTTGCTGGCTTTCCAGCTGAAGCCTGCCACCCCCAGGCTGAACCCCAAGGGAGGCTCACTAACTAACCCTAAAGTGGTCAGAAAGCAGTGCAGTGCTCTTTAGATCTTCATCAGAGTTACTTGGGGTATCTGGTAGAAATGCAGATTCATGCAACCTGATGAAGAATTTCTGTACCGTGGAGGGTGGGAATCTGCATTTCGAGCTGGTCCCCCAATTGCACACTCAAGTTTGATATTGCTACAGCGTAAATAAGAGAGCTGGGGTAGGAAACAGGTGATGGTACTGCCAGATTTTTTTTCTTTTAATTTCGAGACTTATACATTGTTATATTAATCCATTTACTTTTCATTTACTCAGTTTCTCCCGTTATTTTGGCTCTTCCCTACTTTCTCAAGTCAGAGAACTTTCAGCCTGAAATTGTTTTCTTTTGGCCTGAAATAAATCTTAGAATTTTTTTTTTAGGGAAACGATAAACTTCTGCTTATCTGAATAGCTCTAATTTTACTCTGATTTTTGAGAGAGAGTTTTTCTGCGTATACAATTCTAGGTAGACAGGTTTTTGGTTGTTTTTTTGTTTTTGCCTCTGGGCTGTGCTCTGTGTAAGTTTTTGGATGTCTGTCTTCTCCTCTTGTGTGTTTTCTTTATTTCAGTTGCTGTATTTTTCATTTCTAGAGCTCAGAGCAGTTAAGTATTTTGGTTATTATAGAGCTGCATGAAGCTGGAATTCAGTCCTGTGTCCGTTGGATTCTTCACAAAACACACACACAAAAACAAAAACAAAAGTTCCACAAACCATAGTGGTGATTCGTCCTTTAGTTTTGGATATGCCTGATTACTTTAATGTATTAGAAGTCAAGCAAGACAGCACTCCTGTTCATATTCTTAGGCATTGTTTGACCAGTGTCTGTCTTACCGAGAAACCTGCTGCTACTCCAATATGGAATGAAAATTAAACTCCTACACGAAACCTTCCACGTGCTCTCTCCCTCCCCGCACTGGTGTTCATTGTTCTTTTCTTTTAAGTGTCTAAGGTAGAAAGTGCCATTTACTGGTGACTTACTTGCCTGCTACCCACCCCCAAGCCTCTCAATGTGCTATTCTGACCCTGTAGAATGCTTTTTCCACCCAATCTTTCAATTCCTTCCAAAACTTGCTCAAGATAATTAATTCCTCTAGAAAGTCCTTATCTGCACAAATACCTACTGTGTTTTTCTGTGTTCACTCGTGCAGCTTCTCCATGTTTCTGAATCACTCTAGAATCACAAAACTGGACACATAGATTGACCTAAGCAATCATTTGCTACAGTGGTTTCAAGTTTTGTTTTTTTTTTAATGTAAACTATTAAAAAGTTATTTGCCATCTTTGAGAAGTTATGAAATTTCACTAAACGGAAATCTGGATTATCGCGTTCATTTGTAGAATTGAAAGCTCTTGAAGCTGTGAGTTTGCGTTCATACATGGCAATAATTGGTGAGTGACTGCAGGGGTTGCACCTTTTGCTGAGAATGTGGGGGTTTTCCAGCTTGCCACATTTCTCACTTCTCCCTGTTACCTTACCCCCGGTCTGCTTTGCTTGCTTGCTTTCATCTGCCTGGTCAGTGCAGGTGCCTTAGCTTTCCTTGTATGGAAAAGGAAGCTTAGATTCAGAAAGGGTAAGTGTCTTCTACAAGGCTTCATAGCCAAAACTCGCATGAGCAAGCCGGAGTTAGAAGGGTATCTATCTAGCACAGGATAGGCACTCCAGATTTTTGTATTAATGTGGCAGGAAAAGGATGGCGTTCTTACAAGTCCAAGCTTTATAGACTCCAACTACTAAAACTCTCTGTGCCCCAGTTTTTTAAAATCTATATATTGAACTTACGGTAATAGTATCTGCTAGGAACTTTGTTGTCAGAATAGAATGAAATGAAATAACTGTTGCAAAATACTTTAAATGATATCCAGTACATAGTAAGTTTTCAGCAAATGGCAATTATATTTTTAGAGGATACTGGAGAATTCTTTCAATTGTTGATTCATTTGTTGATTCAAAATATTTATACCGAGTGCCTTCTATGAGCTGGGCATTTTTCTTAAGTTTTGGAGTATAGTGAAGAATAAAACTGAGTTCGTTTCTATCACCGATCTTATATTCTAGTGGAAAAGACAAGTGAATAAATGGGAAAGTTTATAGATTATGACAGGAGCTCTGAAGTAAGCAAATAGGATGATATAATGGAGAGTAACTGGGAACCTAGCTTAAGTTGGTAGGCTGGTCAGGCTTCCTGAAGTGGCCTTTGTCCCTAAGACCCAGTGATGAAAAGGAGCCAGTTGTGTAAGGAATAGGATCATGCCATCCTGGGAAGCTGATATAGCAAATGCACCAGCCCTGAGGCAGGAAGACACTTGGCCTTGTTGAAACAGAAGGAAAGCCACTGTCTAGAACACTATATCTGCATTGGTTGTAGTCAGCAGTTGGATTGGTAGTTTGAGGTCACATCTAAGAAGTAGAAAGTGATCAGATTATGTAGGGCCTTTGAGGGCACAGAAGGAAGTTTGAATTTTATCCCCAAAATGGTCAACAACTTCAGCACGTTTCTTTTTGATATGTGACATAGACTCTATAGCTTTGGGGAGCCTCTCTGAGCCTTGGAATCACTTCTTGGGTCTCAAGGCCACTTGTGGGCTTGGAGAGCAGGGACTTGGAGAACAGGGCACCATCATTTGGACATGAAAGTGTGGTCCGTGATTGGCAGTGTCAGCATCCTCTGGTTGTTTGCTAGAAATGCAGAGTCTCAGGCCCCACTCCAGACCTACTGAATCAGAGTCTTTGAGGGTGGGGCACAGGTATCTGTATTTTTTTAAAAAGCTCTCTAAGAGATGCCTATGCACACTTTAAGCTTGAGAAGCATTTTTCTGAAGTACATTTGGACAGATTTCCACAGGAGTTGGAGCTATGCTTTCTGGAGAAGATTGAAAACTTTTCATGGGCACCTGTAGGATATTCTCAGCCACTGAGGGTGCCAGTTCACCAGGTTTGGGCACTAGTGCCAGGTTGAAAATTCTTCTAATCACTTGTAAAACTCTCTGCCCACTGGACATCTTCGGTGTTGATGGCAGTTTGGCATGAGAGTGATTTATGGTTAAAACCTCTTTTTAATCAGGAAGCTTAAAGGAGAAGCTAATAGATCAGGTTATTTAGAATAAGTATGCTTTATTCAAAAAGACAGGCTTCAAGGTGGAAGGAATTTGGAGAGGATTGGTTAATGTTCTGACTTTGCAGATGAAGAGACTGGAATCCTGAGATGTTAACTGGCTCTCCTGGGGCCACGTGATTGATGACAATACTGAGTCCAGAACTCAGGCTTCTCAGCTTTGAACCCTGACCGTCGGCGCAATATGTTCTTTATTGGTGGATTTTTCTTCACGATTATTACTCCTTATGTAGTTCATAACCAGTCTTAGAACAAAATAGAATTATTTTGAAGGAAAAAATCATGATCTCTTACTAGTTTTTATGTTCATTATTATTATTTTTTAAATAACTTATTTTAATTATTATTTACAGTTTTTATGTTTTTATCATCATCTGGAAAAGATCATTACTTAATAGGAATGGTACATTTATCCATGTAAGATTTATGTTAAAACAGCTTGTTGTTACCTAAATACTTTATAATGGGATGTGATATTTTTGTAATGCTAAAATATTTAAAGTGTTTGGTACAAAGTTCGCAATAAATAACCACCTTCCAGTGGACGTGTTGAAGTAATTGGTAGATGTATCTTTCTAAACAGTATTTCCGGTTCATACTTGACAGCATCACACTTGATGTATTGACATAGTCTCGCTTGAGCGGTGTTTTCCCCCAGCTCTAAAATCTATGTCTGTCTTGGTGTTTTCAAGTTTAAGGAAGTGGTGGTTTTAGAAGTTACATCTTAGTTATGTGTAAAAAATATTTTTATGTTGCAGTGTCCCAGGAGCTTCTGCTGACAATTCCAGTTTCCGAACGAAACGTTTCGGCAATGGTGAGGGCTTCAGTCCCTTCTCTGATTCGCTGTCAGCCATGAACGGGTGGATGTGATGTCTGCAAGCCCAAAGGGTGAGTGAATGTTTGTGATTATTCGTGTGCAAATTCACAAGACAAAAAAGTCCATCCAGGACAGTTGCCCACGGCGGATGAAAGATTCTCATTTTGAAAGAAGGGACAAACTCTGTCATTGTTTTCTGGTATAACCTTTTCAGAGAATTCCTACAGTGATCTGAGGATTTATAAAAGGCATCACGGGACACAGGAGAACTTTGTTTACTTGTTTGTTTTAATCCTACTCTGAAGGTTAGGCTATCTGAACTGTGGACCACATGCACAATTGAATTGAGTAATTGCTGTTTTGGTCCCATTACAACTTGGTGAAAACATGAGCCACCATGAAATAAGACTATAATTACTTCATTTTGAATTTTAGGGGAAATTTAAGTCTGATTTGTTCATGGAGAGAGTCCCATCCCAAGCTTTCACATGATTAGGGATCTTAAGAAAGCCAGAGTGTTGGAAACTTTAGATTCTCAAAGGTTTTTTGAAAGACTTCTGGGCATTTTTTAAAATGATAGTTTACTTTATCAGTTTATTCATTGACTTTTAGGGAGAGAGAGAAGAGAAGGGACATGATATTTTCCTCTTATGTGTGTTTTCCGTATTTGATAATATCTGTCTCAGTCCCCAGCCATCAGTAGCTCCCCTGTAGTGATGGACATTATAACTTGCCATTAATAGAGACAATGATTGGTTGAGCCCAGGTGTTTTTGAGTGAAAACTCTGACATCATTCAATGGGAGCTTTGTCATAGAATGAGGTCAATTTCATGGAGAACCATATAGTTTCAGGGTTTTATATTGAATGCGTTCAATGGTAAGAGCCATTGGCATGAACTTATCTTGTTAGTCTTTGAAACAGATCGTGTGTACTGGAGGGAAGTGGAGGGAAGCAGAAAGACCACTATGTTGGGACTTGGGAGACCTAAGAGTTACCTGACATGGGGCTAATCAGTCTTTCTCTTCTTTGATTTCCCATGTTTTTAAAACAAAGCATGTAGCTTAGAGAATCCTATTCTGTCAGTACTATCTAGGCCCCAGAAGTTCTATTTAGATTCCCCTGGGTGTAGAAACAGGGCAGCTGAAGCCCAGAGAGTCCAGCTGGGATGTCTGAGTCCCTGGGGTTGGTCAGGACTGGACCCTAGTTATTTGGGCCTCAATCAGTGGTTCTTTCTACCTTATCTCACTTACGTAGATTAAGACACCTAACACCCATTCAGCTTAGTAAACCTCTTCTCAGGGTAAGTGTCTAAGACATTGTTACACATTCAACTACTTGGGCCAGATTTTTAAAAATTTTATAGCTAGAGGTCACCTTAACAAATCCCTCCCATTTCATAGATTAAAAACTATGTTAGTTTTAATGTCCATAGAAGCTATGTCCTTAGTGAAGCAACTAGCCCAAATACCAGAGACCAGATGATCCTCAAAGAAACTATTGGCTCTAAAATTCGCTTCCACTTAGGGTAGTTTGGTAACTGAGTACTTGTACCGTGTATTTCTTTCTGCTGGATCTAGAGGTAGAGAAAAAAAAAATCCAGTCTTCTGTCTTCCTTGTAGTATTATCATCTCTTGTTGTCAAGAAATGATGCTAATAGTAAACAGTAACACATAAGGCAAAGATGTCTACAGTAAAAAGAGATAGTTGATGAAGTCATGGAATTTTAGCATTTTAGCACTGTTAGAAATCTTCAGTCATTCTACTGGGTGGTCTTGGGCAAGTCCTTTGGTTCCCTCACCTATGTGAACTTCTGAGGTTTTCCATTGCTGTGCGGCTATGATAGACTTTTGTGAATGGTCTGTAGATTAGTGAACACATAGCACGTGTTAAGAAAATTTATGTCTTTGGGGATCCAGGTAGTGTTGAGAAGAAAGCCTTGGGTCTGTCTTATACACACATGAGATTCATAGAAGTGGTTGGAATTCTGAAGGTATTAAAATAGCAACAATCTCAGGTTTTTGGTTACCTGTCATCTCTGTCTTCAGTATTGAGAGAGTCTGACTCAATCTCACTGTCATAAAATTGATATATGAAATTTAACAAAACCACATGAATGGATTTTTTGAAGACTTGGCTCATTTTATTCATTAATTTCAATTGGGTGAGGCCCACTATCTGAAAAATCAATCTGAAGAACTATAATGAAAATGATAACTCTTGAAAAAATGTACTGTTAGGCCCCATTAAAAATACTGGGTTTTTTTTCCCCTAAATAAGGAAGTTCTTTGTATTTATCAGACTGTAATAAACTTCCCTTTGTTGTATTTTTAGCAGAAGATAGCGGTATCTGAAATCCTGTGAGCGGGAGCATGTGTTCTGGTTTTCTCCCCTCCTCCCCGTTTTTCCTCAAGGCACACTTCCAGGGCT
Source organism: Propithecus coquereli (assembly GCF_000956105.1). NCBI lineage: Eukaryota > Metazoa > Chordata > Mammalia > Primates > Indriidae > Propithecus > Propithecus coquereli. The sequence goes on from NW_012149630.1 coordinate 1,130,296, forward strand.
TGCTCAGAGGACTCATTCTCTCCCTCTGTGATGCAGTGACTGGCCGTCCATGCATTATGCATCTGAGAGCTAGTTAGTCCTTCCATTGTCAAAAATTTATTCACAGTCCTATGCCTTTTAGAACTTTACAGTTTATTGAGTGACCAAAAGAAGCACCAATTAATTGTTACAGCCAATAATTTGGAGTCTTTAGGCCTGAAATAAACTCTCCTTCTGAGTGAAGCGTTTCATGGTAAGTGTCCTCGTGGTAGCACAGGGTCAGAGGCACAGGGATAGGCAGCCAGAAAAACAAATCGCCTTACTCAAATGCAAGGAAATGAAACTGTGAGATAAAAGGTTTGCACAAATAGATCATTATGGCAAATTTTTTAAGGTCAGAAAATGGGTAATGTACTTGATTGATGTTGGTGATAACCATACCTGCATAATAAATTAACTTAGGGGCAGGATACAGAGAAAGAAGGGCTGAGCACTTCACGTCTCCCTTTGCGCCGTAGTTCTTTAATGCCACCGTTCACCAGGAGGGACTCCGAGTTGGCTTTTTCCGCAGTGTGAAGCTTCAGTTGATATTGGTACCTACAGGATGCACATCACGGGACTCCAAGAGTGAAGCGTGGCTACGTCTGCTGCATATTTAATAGGCAGTTAGCCATAATGTTATTAATAAATGTGATAATAGCAGTCTGCATTTGCATAGAGTTTTCCTGAGAAGACTTGACTGGAGATAGCAAATATGCTGGCTTGTTTATCAGCCTCTGCTTTGGCATTGCGTTGTCCCTGCCAGTAAGGTGTCCCTTGTTGGTGGGTCTGGTGGAAGGGCATTGCATCATGTGACATGGTTGTACGTTATTTGCCCATAATTTTTTTTCCCTTCTTTGCCCACAGTTCCTCTTGATCTCTCTCACAATCAAATTCCTGGCTTTTGACTTATTAGGAAAAGATAAAAATATGGGAAAATATGTCCTTCTCAGTTAAGACTTAGCAAGGGGCTACTTTTTCACTGGGAGTTCCTTGCTTTTTAAAGTAAAACTCAAGAACACAGATTATTTTTTTGTCATTGGTTTTAGGGTGGATGGTGGTTAGTGCAGCTTCTGGAGAAGCTGGGTACAGCTGGCAGGTCCTTTGGGACGGGAAAGCTGGCCCCTTCCGGGCTGCCTTGTGCTGCAGCCTGTCAGCGGGCCAAGCCACTTTGTTGTGCTTAAACTTCCAGTCCCTGAAATTTTGACTTTGAAAAGTAATTTTAACAATTTAATAAACTGCATAATATGTTTTATAAGCTGGAGCGAATGATCTTAAGTATTTTGGTCTCTTTCATAACACAATGAACCTAATATTGGTAAAAATACAGATCTTCACTCACACCATAAAGAGAGGCTAGATTTAATAAGCAGTTATGAGTGCTGGCAGCTGCCTATCAGATTGTATCACTCGGGCTCCAGCGTGCGAAGACAGTGTCAACTTACATTTTGTCTCTGAAGTATATTTGAGGCGTTTATTTTGCCTTTCTCTCCAGTTCCTAACCTAATGCAAGTAATGTAATTGGCTGAATATTTTCCACATAGCTAATTGGCTAAGGGCCAAAGTGGAAACCATTGTCTAGCTTGATGAAGATCAGAAATTAACATGACATTTACATGGAGGTAATGGAATATATTAGTAAGGAACCAATCCGGAAGGGGAAAAAAGAAGGCCAATCCTCCCCGCCCAAGAACAACAAAAAGAAGTCCGAAAAAGAAAAAAAAAACCCCCCCCCCCCCCTGCCCCAACTAACTCCCCAGCACCACACAGTAGTGGCCAGCCCAGCCCTAGTCAAATTTACTTTTAAATTCTTCAGACAGAACTGTAAGACAAACTAATGAATTATTCCATTTGCCAATTAAAAAAGAAAATCCACCAACTACTATTGTAAGATTAAATTCCCATTAGAAGATTGCATTTAATTCGGAAGCTATAACAACATTGTTTTAATGAATTCTGTTGGAGTTGACAGTTTATGTGAGATAAATTTATATGGTGTAAGTAGAAATAAATTCATTGGATAATGTTAAACATGTTACTTCATATACATTAGCTGTGAAATTTATTTCTTCTCTAGTTATGTCCCTAAGGAGGTAGAGTCAGAGGGAAAAACATATCTTCAAAGAAAGAACCCTTTCTGTCCTTTCAGATATTTGCTCTAAAACAGCCTTTTCTCACTTTTATTAAAAAAAAATCTGTTAAATTTCTGCATTAACTGAATTTATGATTCTCAGTGTATGCTATTTATAAAATTGAATATAGGTTTTATGATATAGGAAATTAGTCTAGGAATGCGAATATGATCCAACTTTGTAATAAAGGTAATCTGCATTTATATTGCAGATATTTTCCATTCCTCTTCAAGCCCCTTATGGGATTATACACACATTTTTTGGACATACAAATTCACTGTAAACTTTTAACGTAGCGGGCAGGCTTTTGTTCACATGACACCTACACAAAGCATCCAACCCTTTGCCTAAATCGAGAGTGGCAAACATTCTTGACACACTTTTGATTTTATGGTTTCCCTTTTCCCTGCCTATTCCTGTGCCCCTGGCAGACCTTATTAGTTGATCACATTTTTTTTTCTTCTACTGAATGTGGATGTAGCCTCAGAATTGTTCCACCTAAATTCTTGTGGACAAGCTTACAGATTCACCGTCTGTGAGAGTATGGCCAACCAAATGTATAAGGCAAGTGGCTTTTTTTTTTTTTTTTTAGGCAAGTGGCTTTTGAGCAATCTTTATATACCCAATATCTCCCCTGGTAGCTGGCAGACAATGGTGAAACAGTCCCATGTTTGTTACATTAATGAAAGAATGTTACACATGTAGAATTTTGGCCGTGATCAGGTTGTATAGTGATTGGATTTCGACAAACCTGTATGTGCCATATTTGTCTGATTTGTTAGGTAGTTTATTTTCTACCCTTCAACTGGTTTTGGTATTATGTGTGTGAAACTTTATAGTTTTGTAGTGGTTTTTTTTTTTTTTTCCTGATTTTTGTAACTGTGGAAAAGACACGAAAGAAACTATCCTCGCTCTCTTTTTACCTATGCATGAGCTGAGGCTCTAACAAGCAAGGAAGTGGTGGTGTGAGAACCAAACCCAGACTTTCACTCTCCCAGTGCAGTTTCCTTCTCAAAAGGAGAGGCGCACACGTGCCAGGTGCTGACTGGTGCAGGGCAAGTTTCTTACAATTTCCTTTTGCGTATTAATCTTGGTTTTTATCAATACACCGAAGCAAGCTGTACCAGGGAAGAAGGCATTCAGCTATTACATTTCAATGACATCTTCCGTGATGTAAAATTCTAGGAACTTAAACTGCATTGCATGTTGTTTTTGAAAATACTGTTTTCTGTTAACTTGGTTCAAGTAATACACAGAGACTTAAGAGAAGGAAATTTCCATTCACTTTCTGTGTAGGTTGCTGAGCTGCCTGTTGAGAATTGCCATCATTTTAGTTGCTTCTTAAAGAAAAACGAGCAGTTAGCTCATTTAAACTATTATCTAGTTAATGTACATTTTTTTTTAAATAAAGAAAAATTTATTTCTCACAGTTCTGGAGGCTGGCAAGTCCAATATCAAGGTCTGGCATCTGACGAGAGCCTCCTTGCTGCATCATCCTATGGCAGAAGGCAAAAGGATGAGAGAGCAGTTAATATACAATTTAATTTCATTTCGGTGTGTCATTTATTGTTATTTGTGCTGGGCACGGTAAGCAGAGCTCTGGAAAGTGACTGTGGGTGAGCATGTGAATTGGTGACCCCTTGGCCCATATTCACAGGATGACATGGTTGACCTTGGTCAAGGATGACAAAATCAGCGTGCTCCGGTCATGGCCTGTTCTGACAGTGGCTCTTGGATTTTTCTCTACACAATATTCTATGTAGCTCCAACCAGGTGATTGGAATAGGCTCATAAGATGAAATCTTTTTATCCCTCCTATGTTCTATGAGATTTTAGTAATGTTTGCAACTTATCATCACAGGAGCTGTTCATAAGACACTTATTTTTCCTCCACTGTTTCAAGTCTCACGTTGGTCATGTCATTTAATCCTAACAACATCTTTCTGTTCTGGATATCATTATTGTGGTTTTGTCATTGACAAGACAGAGGCTCAGGGTATAACTCACCTGTTCAGGATCATATGGCAATAGTTAGAAGGAGTTAGGGATGGGGAGGGGGAAAAAAAGAGAGAAAAGCGGGTTTTACCCCTATTTTGGCCAATTTCAAAGCCTTTGTCTTAATCACGAGGACATGCTACCTCCTCATCTTTGAACAGGTTCTGTGGTTACTTAAGTTCCTTTTATTTGATTCAGGCAGAGAAGATTTTACAGTTTATACTTATCTTTTGTCATCTTTATGAAAGAAATGGACTCTAACTCACTTAAAACTGCAGCTTCATCTACAGACAGGATTTTCATGGAGCCAGTGATACAAAAGGGAATGGTTTCTTCCAAACATTTTTTCCAAGAGATTCCTCACCTCCTGGCCTTGTTCTCAGTCTAAAAATCTTCCAGAATCATGGCATTGGGCTCAGCATTGCATGTTTCCGTTGGGCGTCCTCTAAAGTAAGGATGCTCCCAGAGATGGCAGCTCACAGAGCCCCTAACATCTGAACAGATGAGTTTTCTTCCTGGGCCTCAGGAGCAGAACTGCATAAGAATAGCAGGCCAGCTGCTCAGGAGAGTGGGTGCAGGAGGGGAAAACCTCAGCTACTGGGCATCTGTGGCCAGGGTGAGAGCCAGGCAGTGGAAAGTCAAGTCCTGGCACTTTGTCAGGTCACTTGTCTGTGGACTGCAGGGATTTCTGCCCTTCCAGGATGGACTTTCAGGCCAGATGGCCAGGAGAAGCTAGTTTCAAGTATGCTCTGGGTGATTTTTTTTTTTTTTTAATACAACATGTATTAATACATTCAGTTATTTTTAAGGGAAGTTGTTTCTCCTTATTTTTAAAAGTTGCATATTGAATTATATAAGGGTGAAATGACACGTCATTTGTGATTTCCTTTACAAAGCTTCATAAAAGAAGAAAAGAAAAAAAATGGGGCAGAATCTTGATAACTCTAGATTATCAAGGGTGATAGGTATAAGGGGCTTTGTTATACTGTCTCCTCTTCTTTTTACTATTTTGACCACTTTTATTGCAAAAAGGGGGTGTGGGGGATGAGGGTTTATTTAGCTCACTGTCTAGTCTAGTGGTTCGTAAACCACTCACAGGGTAGAACCAGGTCTCTGCACCCCTGTCTTCCACCCCACCCTTGCTGGTCCTCGGCTGCTGGTGCAATTTAATTGATGTGGAGTCTTAGGGCAAGGAGATGCTAACCTAATCAGCCAAAGTTAAAGTGATTTTCTGGAGAATACAGATACGGGCTTGAACCTGACATACAAGCACTCCCTAACTAACCTGCGAAGTGATGGCAGCTGTCCTAATTGAGTATATGTGACATACCAGGGGCTATAATATAATGTTAGAGAGTTTCCTCTCTGATCCTCCTGTAGGCAGTGTTTGGAGGGGAATAGGGAAGACCTGAACCCAAGGCCCATCAGATTTTCTTCTCCTCTACCTCCAAGTGCTTGGGTGTGTTTTTCAAGGTGTGATCCAAGTACTGCCTGGGAAATGTGTTCAGTACAGATTTCTGGGCCCACACCCAGACACAGGCCCATTGCCTGGTTAAGGAGAGCTTGGTCTCTGAATTAGAGGGGATAGGTTCAGGTCCCAGCCCCAGGTCTCACTGATAGTGTAACCCTGGGCAAGGTCACACCTACTTTGAAGCTTCAATTTCCTCATCTGCTAAATGCAAGCAGCGATAGCATCCCCCTCATTGGCTGTGAAAAGTTCTTAATACAGTGTTTGGTACCTTGTGAGCACTAGGTATATGCTGTTTACAACTGTATTTTAACATTTTTGGGACATTTACCAATAACCTGATATAACCAGGAGCGTTGAGATGTAGCAATGAATGCTCCAGGTGGCACTATTTGGTGGATAAAATTTAAACCTTATGTATCTTAGAAATGTGCCTTTTGTAATTGTTAAAAACATTTTAAAAAATCAGTATTAGAGTTTTTACATAGATGTTTGAAAAAGAATTCTGTCATCAAAGTGTATGAGACTTGACAAGTGTAAATATGCAGTTAGACAGTTTCAAGAAACGTGTATTATTTACTGATCAATGCACTATCTCCTTCGGAGCCATTACACTCAGTCATTTCCTGTCAATCTCTCCACGCTGTTGTAATCAGACTATGGATATGCATATTAAAATATAAGAAAGTTATTGTGCATGTGTGGTGGCAGCTTTTTAATTGTTAATAATGTTGCTGCTTTAAAAAGGTATCAGGGTGGTTTACTCTTAGGCTGGTTAATAGTCTGCAGAATTGCGTGAAAAATTAGGGGAACCCAAACCCGGGCTGGTAGAAAATGAGGCCTGAATGGTACCGATCGCTGGGTGTCTGTGCTTCTAGCCGGTGCCCCTGTTACAAAAAATGAGCTTTTCTTCTGGTCCTGGTGCTGGGTACATGGAGGTAGGTTTCTTACGCTCTTTTTTCTACTACTGTGTTTTTTGGAAAACTTTTGTAATTAAAAAACCAAAGTTTGTGTCTATGTGCGATGGTGGGAGGCTAGTCTAACTTCTCTGTGTGTATCAGGGATCCGCAAACCTTTTCTGTAAAGAGCCAGATAGTAAATATTTTAGGCTTAGGGAGCCACCTGGTCTCTTAAAACTATTAACCTCTATCATCACCGGCGTTGCCCTAGTATGAAAGCAGCCTTCGGTGGATGATATGTAAACAAATGGGCGTGTCTATGTTCCAGTGAAATTTATTTACAGACACTGAAATTCGAATTTCATGTAATTTTCACTTCTCACTAGGTAGTAGTATTTTCATTTCTCCCCAACCCCTTTAAGCGTAAAAACTATTCTTAGCTCACTGGTGGCAAAGTTGGATTTGGCCCACGGGCCTGTAGTTTGCCAAGCCCTAGTCTAGAAGAAGATTCTGAAGCAGTGGCAAGAATTCGCTCTTTGTTCTAGCTCTCTGGTGTTTCGGCTCAATCACTTGCTCTTTGGATTCTGATGAAATAATGTCCTCAGCTTTTGTTTCATGCTCATCTTGAGATAAACCGCTCTGTGTAATTATTTCTTGATTTAGAGTGAAATTTAGAGAGCCCTCCCTGCTTCCTTTATTTAATACAAGAGAAATATTAAATATATAACTAGAAGTAAAAGTTAGACTTGGGGTGAAAAATGAAGTGAAAGGGAAAATAAGTCATAGAGGAAAAGCAGACTTTGAAAAATGATAGATTTATATTATCTTCAAAACCAGTGTTTTCTAAAATGTCTTGTATTTCTTACCAGTGGAATTTTAGATGAATTTTCTAGGAGACAGACATAAACATTTTTTAAAATTTAAGAGTTACTGGCCGGGCGCGGTGGCTCA
>NW_012149630.1:1140453-1143337 GCF_000956105.1 Propithecus coquereli
ATGCTGGAGCACACACACATAACACAGACATTGGGGATGGTATACTTCATTTTCTTTCAGCTTTCCCCAAGTGACTCTCCTTCCCCCCTCCTTCCAACAAGATTCCCAGAGAGGAAGCCAATCACAATGTTACTGGGCATGGGTATCTTGAGGGATGGCTGGGTGCCTTCTCTGAGACTTAACACATTTCCTGAACATGGAGCCTCACCATGGCAACAGCCATGTCACACGACACATTGGTGACACATGTAAGGTGCTGCCACAACTCATCCCAGGTTGAATGTCTGTGATTCATTGTTTCCACTGACACAGTGACTACTGTAACTTGCAGTTGGAAGGTTCTCTGGTTTTCAGTGCCATTAATGCATACTGAGTCCCATGGCGAATGGAGGGCTCAGGGAAGGCAAGTGTAAATAAATAAGTGCGCGCTGTAAACATTGCCTTCATTAGCTTTGCAGAGAAATACTTGTTCATCAGTCAACCTCCTTGCCACTCGCATTCTTCTTTTTTCAAGCATATTTTGTTGGTAACACCTTGGAAGCCTGAAAGTGATTTTTATTTTTAATCATAGTTGTACCCATTTCCACTTGGCAAACTTCACAAGAGAGAGTTCACAGTGGCCCCTTTTTAGTATTTATTTATATTCTTCGCATGTAGCAGATTTATTGATGAAGGCATGATTCTGGGAATATTTTTTTTCCTCATTGTGAAATATAATGAATACTTCACATAAATCAGATGGCGGTATTATGGATCCATTGCTCATGTAGGGGCCTGAAGGTTATATTATTTCAGGGGGCTTTTCTAGAGGTCCAAGATGGGTAGTATTTTCACATATTTTAATTTTTTGAGTGATTCAGTGAGTGATTAAAAAAGTAGATGTGGAATCTGGAAGACATTAAAGAGATGTCAAGGACAGACGGGTTTTGATTTGTAGCCTAATGAAATGTTTTGCCAACTTTTAAAGATTTTTTTGAGAGTAGAACTTTAACCATTTGCTTGTGTTTCTGGCATGGTAAGGTTATTCCTGTTTCTGTTACATGATGAATCCAAAGTGAAATGGGATAATTTTTAATTAGCAAAATTATAAAACCATTTGCAGCCAAATGTTTCTTGTCTTGTATAAACTGTGAGGTTTCACATTTTACTTTAATCATTTTAGGAAATTTCATTCTGAAGATATGTTTCAGTTGGTACTTTATGTATGGATACAAATCCTCAATACTAGAAATTACCTTGTAATATGCTTTTCCGGTGTCACTTGAATAATCTGATGGGATTCCACTCTTGTGCATTTCTTGTGTCTATTTTGTAGGTGTCATGGTTACGTTGGTTGGATGTGGCACTAATATTCAGTCCAGCATTATGTATGCGAGGCTAAAACATCATAAGAGAAGGTATTAGAGGGCTAGAAATGTTTCCTTAACTTTACGTTATATGGTTTTATACAGTTCAGTATTGCATTTGTTGAGGTTACCTATGTCATTATCTTAATCAAAATGTTATATTTTTACTTTATACTATAAATATATGAATGGAGAGTTATTTTTAGATACATTTTATTAAGGAAATGAGAATAATGAGCCAAGTCATGGCAGCCTACACATAATTCCCAGACTTTTCATTTTATGATCTTCAATTACATTTGATTATGAGAATTTTACAGTTTCTGGGGGCTCATTAGAACTATACTTGGAAATGAAAGAATTCTATGGAAATGAGAAGGGATTTAAGTGTTCAGAATTTGAGGATCTACCTAGACTGGGACACTTTCGGCCCCTTGAATTTTTCATACTTACTAGGTAGTTGGGAGGCTTGCAGCATCTTGTGCTGTTTCTGTTGGATCCTCTGGAGGGCGCTGTGTTACACCTTCGCAGTGCACCCATCGTTAAAGAAGGATGGATAGTGGAAACCATCAGAAGAAGCTTATCCTCAACCCTAGCTCATGGCTCTGGTGATACACAAAGGCCCTCATCTTTAGTCATTTGCCTTTGAAAACCGTAGTTGTCTCTATGGTGTCTCTAGGTGTCTCAAGACCAAGAGGGAAAATGAGATAGTGTCGATAAATTTCCTCAGACAGAGTAATTTCTCAATTAAACAGATTCTTAAAGCTTAGGCTTCCTGGGGAATATCATAGACCTAATCAGTGATTATTAAACTGTGAATAAGAACAAAGGACAGGAACCTTAATTTAAGAACCAACACATAAAAAACTTGGTGAATGAGTGCCAGTTTTATCTAGAATTTAAGAAAGTAATTATGGTTTTGGAGGGGAAAGCCGTGTACATTATATAGGAATTTCTTCGAACTCCCATCTAGACCTGATAAAGACCTTGCATGCAGAAACAAATACAACCAACCCTGTCAATATTGATAGTTTTCTAAATCAGAATCAGATAAGAGTTTCTTTAGGAAATTTCTTTTCTACAGGACATGGCACTAGGATCCCTAGATTGTATTTTGCGATACTGAGCGCTGGCTATCTGTGACTGGTAGGCACATGGGGTGTGGCTGTGGCTAGCCTGAACTGAGAGGGGCAAAGTATAAAATACACGTTGGATTTCAAAGACACTGATTACTTGTTGAAGTGATAAGATTTTGGATATATTGGGTTAAATGAAAATATCATTAAAATTGTTTCTTTCTGTCTTAATGTGGCTACTGGAAAATTTAAAATCATGTATGTGGCACACTTTATGATTCTGTTGGGCAGCACTGTTATAGAAAACATCAGTTTCATGTTTCTATAATCAGGAATCTTCAAGAATTATTTTCCTTAAAAAGGGGTTCAAAGATTGCTCAAAGTGAAAAAACACTTGACTGATTTATTTTTTTATAAAAAGAGAACACAAGACAGAATACTTTTTTTTTTTTTTTTTTTTTT
>NW_012149630.1:1143387-1147000 GCF_000956105.1 Propithecus coquereli
AGAAGTAGGAAATTTTCTTCTAAATGTCCCTTAATTTATCGTGAGGCAAGAGTAGAGACCAGGAGACATATTATGTGTGTCTGTTGATTTTGTCTGAAGAAATCTCTGGAGGATAAGAATGGTCAGAAGTGAGTGTAAGCTCTCTGGAGAGAGGATGCTTCAGCCAGAGTTCTCTTTCCTCGCTTTGCTGGAGGTTTTAAATTTTTATGTTGTAAACAGGTGGGGGAAGTTGAGGCAGGGGGAAACATGGGGAAGAGTGAATCTGTGGAGTGGGCCATTTTTGTAAAAATGAAGGCCAGCATTGTTTTCAGTGAGAAAAGATCAGTGAGGAAAAAGGTTTGTGGACACAGTTCTCAAGACATCCTTGTAGTACAGGATGGTGGACACCTGACCAAGAAAGGGAAGCAAAAAGGGTGTTTTTCAAGAAAGATACGAAGAACAATCTAGAGGCATATTTCTTTATCGATAAAGTATTATGATAAAACTGACTTGGACATGAAGAAGAAAGAGTTTCTGCTTGTCAGCAAGCCAGGTTTCGTGAACCAACGTATTGTTATTTCACTTGAGGAATAAACATCCAGAAAAGACGAACCCCTAAGATGTACATGTCATGTTTTCACATAAACGTCTGTTATAATAAAAAAGGAAGTGGAAGAGAGACTATGACAAAGGCAGAATTATGTTGGAAGTTTTGCAAATTGTTTATCTTTTTTTTTCTTAAATGGAAAATAAATGTATTCCAGGATCCTGGGCTAAGACATAGTGCCTTTAATATGTAATCAACAACTAAGTGTGGTGATTGAGAACACAGGATGTTGATCAGACAATTTGGGTTTGAATCCTGGTCCTGCCACTTACTAACAGTATAATTGGGTAAGTCACATCTCTCTGTGCCTCAGTTTTTTCATCTTTAAAATGTAAATACTAATAGCACCTAACTCATAGGTGATTGTGGGATTAAAACAAGTTAATACACATAAAGCATTAGAAAAGAGTTGGCACATAGTAAATCTTCAGTAAATAATAGCTGGTTATTGGCCCTTAAGCTTGCCCTAAATAAAATATGCAGTTTGTGATCATTGTGATGAATTTGCTGTTCTCTCTCTAGAGTGTGCAGCATGTGAATGGCATGTATGTGTGCACGTGTATCTATGTATTGTTCTAGCATCCATCATATACACATTCAAGGACTCCTGGACATTCTGTGCTCAAAGGAAGAGTGAAGGTAGTGTTTACCACCCCATGTATCTTGTGCCTTGATCTTTGAGATCGAATTACCACTACATGGACATCCGGACTGTATTTAAATAACTCTGGAGATGACGAACCTTTATCCTTGAGGAAGCCAATCAGGCGTTTGACCAACTGTTAGGGCTACGAAATTCTTTCTTATCTGGGACTCAAATTTACCACCCAGGGGCTTCCCATTTAACAATTAGGTTTAGTACCTTGGGCTTCTACAGAACCCATCTCTGTCTATATGACAACCTATGAAAGATTTGAGGACAGTTAACAGGTCCTTCTGGAGCCTTCTCCAGGGTAAAAATCCCTTGTTCCTTCAGCTGTTCCTGTTTTCTTTTGGTTTTGAGTGTCCTGTGGCCATCTTGGTTGTTTTCCTATAGCACTAATACCATAGAAGCCTATTTTGTATATATGCCCACATTTATATATAATTCTCTTAAAGGTACCTCTTTCTGACAAAACTATTTTTATCGTTTGGAAATGAACATTTTGACTGTTCTTAACCCACTTCCTAAAATTCCAAATCTGGGAAGCTGGCATGTAAAGAATCATAAATCTTCCCTTAAAAGTCAATGTGCTAGAATAGGCCTGTTTTTGTTTCCGGCCAGGTGACGGTGTAGAAGTAATAGTAGTATTAATAGCTATGATTCTAGTACCTGCAGTAGCAGGGTACTGGGTGTCAGATACTCTGCTCAATGCAGTAGATCATTTAGTCCTCAACGTTTGTGAGCCTGTTACTATTTTTATTACTATTTTCAGATGATGAAAGCAGTGCTAGGGCACAGTTGAAGACTCGGGTCAGAAAAGCTCAAGAGGAGGATTTTTTGGTAAATATAACCAGGATTATTTGTCTGTATATCCTTGATCCATATAATTTTTCTGTTCTGCCCAAGAGATTGTGTAGTTTGTGGTCTCTTTTGCTTTATCTTTTGTTTTAATGCACGTACACCGCACAAGTAACATAAAAATTTCCCCCTCCCCTTTTTGGGCTAGTGTGCTTTTATTCTTTTGGAACAGTTCAAACTAATTATTTTCAAAGATATTTTTATTCTCAGCATGCTGGAGCACACACACATAACACAGACATTGGGGATGGTATACTTCATTTTCTTTCAGCTTTCCCCAAGTGACTCTCCTTCCCCCCTCCTTCCAACAAGATTCCCAGAGAGGAAGCCAATCACAATGTTACTGGGCATGGGTATCTTGAGGGATGGCTGGGTGCCTTCTCTGAGACTTAACACATTTCCTGAACATGGAGCCTCACCATGGCAACAGCCATGTCACACGACACATTGGTGACACATGTAAGGTGCTGCCACAACTCATCCCAGGTTGAATGTCTGTGATTCATTGTTTCCACTGACACAGTGACTACTGTAACTTGCAGTTGGAAGGTTCTCTGGTTTTCAGTGCCATTAATGCATACTGAGTCCCATGGCGAATGGAGGGCTCAGGGAAGGCAAGTGTAAATAAATAAGTGCGCGCTGTAAACATTGCCTTCATTAGCTTTGCAGAGAAATACTTGTTCATCAGTCAACCTCCTTGCCACTCGCATTCTTCTTTTTTCAAGCATATTTTGTTGGTAACACCTTGGAAGCCTGAAAGTGATTTTTATTTTTAATCATAGTTGTACCCATTTCCACTTGGCAAACTTCACAAGAGAGAGTTCACAGTGGCCCCTTTTTAGTATTTATTTATATTCTTCGCATGTAGCAGATTTATTGATGAAGGCATGATTCTGGGAATATTTTTTTTCCTCATTGTGAAATATAATGAATACTTCACATAAATCAGATGGCGGTATTATGGATCCATTGCTCATGTAGGGGCCTGAAGGTTATATTATTTCAGGGGGCTTTTCTAGAGGTCCAAGATGGGTAGTATTTTCACATATTTTAATTTTTTGAGTGATTCAGTGAGTGATTAAAAAAGTAGATGTGGAATCTGGAAGACATTAAAGAGATGTCAAGGACAGACGGGTTTTGATTTGTAGCCTAATGAAATGTTTTGCCAACTTTTAAAGATTTTTTTGAGAGTAGAACTTTAACCATTTGCTTGTGTTTCTGGCATGGTAAGGTTATTCCTGTTTCTGTTACATGATGAATCCAAAGTGAAATGGGATAATTTTTAATTAGCAAAATTATAAAACCATTTGCAGCCAAATGTTTCTTGTCTTGTATAAACTGTGAGGTTTCACATTTTACTTTAATCATTTTAGGAAATTTCATTCTGAAGATATGTTTCAGTTGGTACTTTATATATGGATACAAATCCTCAATACTAGAAATTACCTTGTAATATGCTTTTCCGGTGTCACTTGAATAATCTGATGGGATTCCACTCCTGTGCATTTCTTGTGTCTATTTTGTAA
>NW_012149630.1:1155860-1161577 GCF_000956105.1 Propithecus coquereli
ATGTCAGGACCTGTTCATGGTCTTTGAGATGACATTTCCTAGGTGTGTAGAAGCTTACTCATTGATTACCCTTTTTATCCATGAGGGCACCATCGCTATTTGAGACATAACGGTTCTTTTTATGTATGCCATATCCTGCAGGGTATTTTGCATTCCTGATGCCCTTCCCGCCCCCACCCCAGCAGTGCCTACTACTAACCACCCCCCCAACTCCCTAGTTGAGTAGTACTGGTTTAAACTATGATTTGGTTAACTACTTACCTTCCGTTAGACATTTAGTTTGGTTTCTTTTGTTCTTTTTCTTTCGTTTGATGGCGGGTGGGGAGGTGGTGGGCAGTTAAACATCATTTGTATCTGTGACTGCCATTTCATTGTAGAAGGGGGTCTTCGGGTTATGGGTGATATTCCATGTAACTTTGTTACTTTTGGGAAGGTTCTACCCAATGTTGGGACAATATTTTGGTGGTGTTTGTAGGAAGGACATATGACAAGCGGAGCCACTTCTGAATAAGATCTCAAGTAGAAAATATTTGTTTTGCCCTCTTAGTTTCTTCATTTTTTTTCACTTCTATCCTATCCATTGGCCCCAAAGATGAAGTGTATTTTGAAGGAGTATATAGAAGCATCGTATTGAAGAGTGTTTGAAGGCCCATAATTCAGAGTCTCACTCTAAATCCTAGTTCTGCCACCTCCTAGCTGTGTATCCTTAGGTAAGTTATTTCACCTGGTTGCGTCTCTTTTTCATCTTCCGTTGTCATATAATAGTACATACCTCAGAAAGATCTTGTGAGATTAAATGAGCTATGCACTTGAAGTTATTCTGGTACTAAAACAGAGACCCACATTTGTCTAACGGAAGATAGTGACTGTGAGTGCAGTCTCTAGTGCCAGGCTCTGGGTTCAAATCTTGACTAAATTATTTATTAGCTATCTGACTCTTTCATAAGTTTTTTTTTTTTTGCCACACTGAGCCTTGGTTTCCCTATTTGAAAAATTAAATTTTCAAAAATTCCTCCTCTTGTGTGAGCATGAGGACTAATTGAGGGTGTCCCGAGGGCGATGCCTGCCTGTGGCAGCCTCGGAGCCGGCAGTGGCCCGGGGAGTCGGAGTGAGTCGGATTGTGCACACTGGTCCTCGCTTCTGTCTTCTCACTTTGCGAGGGGACAGGGGAGGAGACAACTGGAATTTCCATCTACGCATTTTTCTAACATTTATCGTATGGACTAAAATAATTGAAATTAACAAAATACCTCATTTTGAGCAAAACAGTGAACTTGTGTGACCTACTTATTTGTTCTTTGGACTTGGGCTTCCTGCTGGGGTTCCAGGCTGGTTTCAAAGTTCCTAGGCTACTCAGCATTCGGGAGACGTCTTCCGTGAATTTTGGCACCTTTTACTTCACTGGATTGAAATAGCAAGTAGAACCAACACTCAAAATGTTACTTCAAGAATGTAATTTAAAATGAGGTGTAGGGGAAAAAAAAGGAGAAAGCAATTGATTTCACATACTTTTCAAACTTCTACTGAATCCTCTTGGACCAACATGATTTTTCTTTCTTTCTTTTTTTTTTTTTTTGGTCAACCACTTTTATATGGTTTGTACTGAGTATATATTGGGTATGAACAGTTCTGTCTCTTCTATCTCTAAAGTCCAAATCTTTATTCCCTATCAAAAATAATGTACCACACTGAAGTGAAGGAATTCAAATAATCCAGGGTGAGAGTGATCTTGTGGTGGTAAAAACAAAACCCCTGACAAAAAGTATGTCCTCTGCGAAATAAGTATTCCATACTTATAGCTCCTCCCCCGGCAAAAATACGACCCTAAAGGCAATGAAGCACACACCACATAATGAAAAACAATAAAACGTACCTTCTAGCATGTACTTTTAGTGACTCACTGACTTCATAATAAAATGTAAATGTAATTACATTTGTGCATATTCTACCATTAGGCAAACTGTAGGAAGAAGTAAAGGAAAACTCTCCAGATAGGGTTGTACAACAAATTCATATAAATCTTTAAACTTGGGAGTCACCTGTGTTATGCTGTGGTGTCTTTCTTGGGCTGGTCAGATGGAACCACTTTGAGTCACCAGAATGTGTTTTTTCATTTTGTTCACCTGGAAACTTGGTAGGGCTGCATCTGTATGCTGTGTTCTTAGGTTTCTTATGATACTGATGATTCATAAAGTAGCACAGGAACCAAAACTTGTTGGGGCCTTGAAGGTACGGCTTTAAGAGTGGACTGTCTCATTTTGACTTTTTTGTCTTTTCTGTCACTTGAGTATTTCAGCTTGCATGTCTGCTGTAAACATAAACTTAGCCTATTTCCTGTGTGGGTGGAAAAGAATGGAATATTGCAGTAGTTTTGCCTAAAAGTAAGGCCCTGCAGTTGTTTTGAGTCCTACGTGGAAAAGGCTAGAAGACCTATACTCAGAATGTCCATCATCTGCTCTGGATAATTAGTGGTGGGACGTAACATTTTTGTGTTATATTGGGTACAAGAGAAAAATCTTAAAAATGTGACGTAGTATTGTCATTGGTAAACCTCAGTCATGTCTTCCTGTTCTTTTCCTTCAGAATATTTATTAAGGTTTGTAATTATATATATGTTTATGTTTATTCCATGTAAGCGTTCCTCTTTGGCATGTAAACTTCGGAAGAACACAGACCATGTCAGTTTTTTTAACCACACATCACCTGGCACACGGTTGCATTCAATAAATAAGTTACCGATTCAGTGTTTTGTCTGAGCAAAGAAACAGAATTATAATAATAATAGCTGACATATATTTAATGTTTGAATGCAACGGATTCTTCATGAAATGCTATACGGGGATTTTACCACTTGAACCTTCCACAGTTCTTTAGGCGATCACTCTCACTAACCCATTGCAGAGGTAGGAAACTGAGGCTTAGGAAGGTTAAGGGTCACGTGGCTGTGAGTACCTTGGAATCCAAGTTCTGTCTGCCTCAGAAGCTTAAGCCATTCAAGACCAGCTTACAGGCTGAGCAGTTACAGTTTATGAGATATTTGTTCAGCAGTTCTTCTCTCTGCAATATTTAGAGTTGCTGTCTAAGAAAACCCATCAGGGTTTGACTATAGTCATTAAGAAACAAGAATTTCTTTTAAATAATAACAATGATAGTAATATAATTCTCTTTACTGTCTATTAGGTATTCTGCTAAGCTCTTTGTATGTGCTAACTCAGTGTATCTTGTAACACCTCTATAAGGCAGGTACTTTTATTATTCCTGCTTTACAGATGAGGAAACTGAGGCTCAGGAAGGTTAAAGAGATGTTACATAACTTAGCCACAGTCACAGAGGTAGACTATAGGAGAGAGCAAATTACTAAATTACTTTAGAACTTCTTTCTGAAGGACAGTAGGAGCTGGAGACTTAAAAATATCCTTTTTTTACATCTTATGAATATTTTATTTTTATTAATCTGTAATATTTTGAAATCAGGAGGCAGTAGGAAAGAGAGAGAGAGAGATCACCAGGGCTGTGGGTTTGCAGAGTTCGCAGATCACCCCATGTGAGGCTGGTTCTGTCCTGCAGACAGGCTGTTGCCCATAGGTGTTACTGTGAATTTTATCTGCAGGCGGAAGATCACAGAACGTGCAGGGATGTGGACAAACTAGTATATATAATGCCTGTGCAAAATTCACTCGGGGGAACTGATATTTGAGAAAGTTCCAGTGAAAAATCTGGCTTTCAGTTGATTTTGGTCTGCAGCTTTTGTGGTTGTTACCTCTCTGGCTTTCAGTTTTGGCTTTTTACTTCCTTTTCCCTCTCATTACATTTAGCCAGAGAATAGATATTCTAATATGATAATCAAAACCCAGTTAAAATTTTATAATTACCAGTGGATAATTAATCTGAATTTCAGTGTGTGCTAAGTCACTTAGTACATGTTATTTTCTTCATCATACTTCCCTTTGGATCCCAGGAATGACCAGAAATTTGCTTCTTTCCTCAATTAAAATGGAAACAATTTTGCAATTGTTTCTTTGAGGAGGGACCAGCTTTACAAGAAGGTGACTTAGAAAGGGGATGGTTTTCTGGGAAAGAGATTAAACTATAGAATGGTCCTAACTGTGTGTTTTAAATAATGCTGACATATTTTGTTGATGCTGGCTATTTTATTTGATTGCTATCCGTTCTGAAGTCTTCCCCTCCTTTTTCCTTCTTTGAAATCTGTTGGTTACTATGGAAACAGTGTTGTTTTGGGTTTGGGTGGAGCTGTAGCCACAAATGTAGTATAACGTCATTTATCAAATGGGTTAATATTTATTCTGGCTGGGCGTATACGGAACTCGATGTAATGATAATCATGATCACACACGCAGAATAAATTTGCACTTTTATTGTTATTTTCTTAGTTGGTCTAAATGTGTGCCATTTTGCTTGGAACACAGTGTCATTTCCTCTCTGATTTGGATATTGCCATTTACAAGCCAACACCCAGTGGTAGTGGAATTGCTCTGAGTTGTAAGTGCTCCACGGGCCTCAAACATTGCTAGGACCACGTCTTCATTCAGGAGAGCGATTCCTGGGATATGGTTTGCGTCCTGCTCGAGCTCGGTGCTGCTCCTTTTTCCCTTTCAGATCTTCAGTAACGTGGAATCATCTGGTTCCTCCCCTTTCGCGCTGATGCTTATGTCAGCAGTGGAGTGCTGTTCGTAAACACCTCCCGTGATTCAGAATGTGTTCATGAGACTGTGGTGAAAGATTAAGGACCAGTGTGACTTGTCTAGACGCCAGGTGGAGGACAAGGAAAGGGTAGGGATTTGGGACAGCTTGAAGACGGAATTAGTGGAAATGATGAAAGGGTAGGCAAATGGGATCTTTGTAGAAAGGTTAAAGGAATCAAAACTATTTAACATGCAGAGGAGAAACCTGGCAGGGGTTGGGGAAAGAAGGAGGAGTGGTTTCAATATCATTGTACATAAGAGAAGTGATAAGGAAGGGGCTGTTCACCCTTCCCTACTGTAAAGATGTAACGTCAGGGAGGTGTCAACTGTGGAGGAGCAGGTGAGATCACTGTGTGATGTGAGAACATGGCAAGAGTCTTTTAAAGGTGGCCAGACTCTGGAACAGGACAGTCACCGCTGAAGAGAAATGTTGGAGCCCCTCACCGTCACGTCAGTCATGCATATGTAAGATAGGCATTTGGTGGCTGGTTTGCCAACCCTGTTTGAAGCTAAGCAATAACTTAGATGCCTTCGTGGAAATTCCTTACAGACTCTTTGAGTTCATATTTGTATTCTGTTATTGTGATTGAATTTTTGAAATTCATTTTTTCAAATGTTTTGACAGATATTTTTAACTCTCCGAGAATGAACACAGGAATGTATAAAATTTCCTCCTCTATGGATTAAAAATTGCACCTGATACGGATTGTTGGAGCGACCCAGTATCTTGATCTTAAATTTAGCAATTCTGTGTCCCTTTATAAATAGGATCGGATCTACTTTTCAAAGTCCATTCAACTCAGAAGAATTTTGGTAGCTCAGCAATAGACTTGTAACGTATTAGAGTCCAAGGAGCCTTAGAGACTTTCAAGATCAGTGGTTCTCGAAGCATGGTCCCTGTACTGCAGCGTGAGCCTCACCTGGAAACTTGATAGAAATAGGAATTCTTGGGTCTTATCCCAGACCTACAGAATCAGAAACTGAAAGAGAGATCCAGCAATCTTTGTTTTAACA
>NW_012149630.1:1165312-1166679 GCF_000956105.1 Propithecus coquereli
GCATTTTATTTTTCTCGAGGAATTCTTGAGCTGATTCTGTGACACGAACATCTAAACAGAGTAACCGGATTCCAACTGCACGACTGAAATAGGTTCACACATTCTTCTTCTGTCCCTCCTTTCAAACAAAGTGGTAAATAACTTTGTTTCCAGGCAAATCACATTCCCATTCTTTACCCTGACAAGTCTTATTTTAATGAGCAGTTTGCTTTATCCAGTATTCCATTAGCAAAGCGTTTCCTGATTCTATACAGCAAGTGTTTACGTACAATCCTGCAGGGCCTCCGTCTTGACGATTTCCCCTGACAGCGACCCATTTAGGGCAGACGCCGTCAGCACCAGGTACAGAGAGGCCGGTTTCGTGGGACAGCCTCGTTAGGTTCAGGCAGTCCTGCTGCTCCCTGCTGCCTAAAGGGAGGGTCGGTGATTCCGAGGAGGCGGAAGAGCTCAGTCTCAGTCGCTCTCCGAGCGAATGCCAACCTCTGCCGAGCTCCCCTGGGTGGGATACCTTCGACGTTGTGACGCCAGAGACCTGTGGTCGCTATTTTTAAGACCCCGATGTCGTGACTTCGCAGAATCGGCCGTGCGCCTGGTGTGTCGTCCGTGGTCCCCGCGAGCACTTGTTTCTGGGTACTTTGCAGACCTGTGTTTTTAGACGTGATGTTAGTTTGACTTTTTACACGGAATGAGAATCAGATCATCAACCCACTTTATTTTAATATGAAACAAAAGCCATTGTGACTGAAATAGAGAGTTCTGTGTGACTCACACCACCATAAAATACGCTTTGTACACAGAGTTCCAAAGAGATTTATAACTTTTAGGCACCATTTTATTATAGCTCGTACTGATTAAACTCGAGAGTGGACAAAGTCTTTTTAACCTCCACAAGATAAAAGTAATGCCTCCCTCCCCACCAAAAAACAAAACAAAACAAACCTCAACTTCCAAGCGTTTAGGTTTAAAGCCACAAATTCCCAGAGGAAGCTATTTTGTCCATCTCTTTGTTGTGATTGTACCAGTCGTTGGCCCTCCCCCTTTGACTTGTCAGAGCTGTTCCCAGCAGCAGTCAGAGACACCCTCATTGGATGATTGTATGAAGGGAATTTAATTTAATTCTCCATGTTGTTCTTTTAACTAGAGACGGTATAAAATCAAATTTGACTTAGCTTACATGGGTGCCATTTAGAATGATGGATTCTCCCAACTACGGGTGTACAATGTAAAACTTTTCTTTTTCTTTTTCTTTCTTTTCTTTTCTTTTTTTTTTTGTTTTGAGACAGGGTCTTGCTCTGTTGCCTGGGCTAGAGTGCAGTGGTGTCATCATAGCTCACTGCAACCTCCAACTCCTGGGCTCAAGCGATCCT
>NW_012149630.1:1166729-1169881 GCF_000956105.1 Propithecus coquereli
AATTCTTTAGTGATGTCCTGCTTTGTTCCAGGTACTGTGTAGTGAATGGAGCAGAAGGAAGAGAGTTATCATCTTCTAACATTACTGGTATATATATTTTTCTTTTTTAAAAAATTCTACCGTCTGTGGTGCCCAAAGCCCAAGTACTCAGTCACCTCCTTGACATTTGGTTTTTTTCTTTCCTTTTATATTTTTGGCCTTGGGCTGGCTCTCCAACCCACCGACTTCTCCTGCAATAACATGGGTTTTCTCATTGAAGCTAAGTGTTCATTAAATTGTGAAGACAAATAAACAAATGTATCCAAGCATAAGTATCACTTGAGAAGCACAGATGTCGTCATTTCTTGCATCGTCTCTGTGTTTGAGTACCTACCTGTCTCTGGTTACGTGGTGAGGAAAGGGTAGACATAACCCCTTGCCCTAGCGGTACCCTTTGTGACCTTCCAGATGGTCGGATGTATCTTTTTACTTTCTCCCAGTAGACTCAGGGTGGGGCTCACGTACCCACACTCCCTGCTGACTCAGCGGCAGACTCCGTGTCCATTGTCTTGTGGTGTTTTCTGCACCCACCCGCTAAGCTATTTTCTCAATGGAAAAGGAAGGAAAAAAATTCCCCTGAAAACAATCCAATCCCGATCAGATTCGCATAGCATAATAAACGCTTGTTTGGACATTGCTTGGACTGTCATTTTAGCAAGAATCTTCTGTTTGATTAAATAGCTTCTCTGTTATGTATTGAACAAAATGAAATGTATGTCATAACAGATATAACTAGATGATGACAACTTTTCTTGACTGTGAATTTCATTAAAGATATACATTTGTGTTGTATCCCTTTGAATGACAGAAGTTGACAAATAGCTGGGGAAAGTTGTTTTCTAGGGAAAAGTTAGCAGCTCGCCTGTTCAGATTTTTCCCAGCCCCAAGATAAAAATAAGGGCAGGGCAGGAAAGCAGGAGAGGCTGGGAGCCATCCAGTGGGGCTTGGTGGTGGAGAGAATGCAGGTTGACCACTCTCGAAAGGTCTGGGGCAGGCTTAGGATGAGCTGGCTTCTGTTTTCTACTGGTGACTATGCAAACTTGTTGTCAGATTTATAAATGTTTAGTTTTACATGCCCAACATGTTGCATAGATGGATGGAAGGATAAATATGTTCGTTTATTCACTCTTTGAGCACTTACAGTGTGCTACGACAATAGTGAGGGAAATAAGGTATAGCTCTGCCCTCGTGGAGCATTGCATGAGTAAATGTAAGATTTAAATGCCATCTTAAATGATATGAAACAGAAGCTGTGGGACCTGCACGAGCTTAGTTTTCACCAGGCGGGCTCTGGAGTTGGGCTGCTTGGGTTAGACCATGTACTAGCTATCCCATCTTAGACAAACTCCCTAAGCACCCAGTGCCCCAGTTTGCCCATCTGCTGAGTGGAGATAGTATTTGTATCCACTTGATAGCATTGTTTTGAGGAAGATGACGACAGTTCTAGCCTGGCCTTCTACTGAGTACTTGTGTATAACTCACTGGATCCGTATACGATAGAAAACCTTATGAGGTAGGTACTGTTGACCCTGTTGTACAGATGAGGAAACTGAGGTTTAGATGTAAACTAACCCCTTTGGGGTCATATAAGGAGAAAAAGGGCAACATGGAGATTGGACTTTAAGGCAGTCTGGTTTCACAGCCTTGCTTAGTCCCCTGCTTGGCACAAAGTCAGTCCTCTGTAAGTGCCACCCTTGTAATGCCTTGCCAAGGGGTCAGGCTTCCCCGAGCTGAGGTCAGAGAGGCCACCTTGGGGTGGAGAGGGTAGAGCAGAAGCAGAATTGGCTCCTGGCACTGTATATGGAGGGGGGCCGGTTGTGAGAGAGCCAAGGGGGCGGCGGAGGGTGCAGCATTGTCTGGCTTCTTGGCTTTCCAGCTTCCAGGAGCCAAGGGCATCCTGGCTCCACTCAGTTCCCAGAAGAGGCCAAGGATGGAACCGTAGTAACTTGGCCTCTGATTCACCTTCCTGCTCTTAGCAGAGCATTCGACATGGGGTTGGGGGACTTTTAGGAGGTGTCCCTGGGGCCCTCTTTGGAGGTTGCTGGCTTTGGCAGTCAGCAGAGAGCCCCACGCTTGGGGGAGCAGAGCCTTCCCTGAGGATACCGATCCCCTGCTCCTGGCGTTAGACCTGTGGCTATCACCTTGTCTTCTAAACAACGTACCCTATTTACAGTGTGGTAAACCGCACACCCCAGCCTTTGCGGAAATGGACGCCTGGCGCCACCTCAAAGTACCGCTCAGGCTGGAGCCGCTTTGGCGGTGCTTCCTCCTTGCCATCCTAAGTCCTTCCACTGTTACAAAACATATGCCTCTGCAGGGCCTGTTCTTGGTTCTAGACTTTACCCGTCCAGATCCATCACAGCCAGAGAGAGCCTCAAGGAGATGATTAATCGGACAGAGTTGTGTTCAGGGGTCAAGACACAGTAATGACAGTCACCCTTTGTGGCCGCTTCTGTGCTTTCATCCGACGGTGCCTTTCATCCAGGGATGGCAAAGCATTTTACAGGCGTTATTGGAAGTCCAGCAGCCCTGCGAGGTAGGGTTATTATCCTCGTATCTCTTCGGGGAGAGCCCAGCCCCGAGAAGCTCAGCATCACCGTTCACGCCAGGCCCTCGGGAGAACCTGTCGCACGTGGCTCCCGAGTGTGGGATGTGTTCCCTGCCAGCCTTTCCTGCACGGGGCCCCGACTTGTCCCGAACTCACGGCCGCATGTTACGTGTGAGCTGTCTCTTTTTCAAAGGTGACCTGTGGGTGGATGTTTTCCTCCATGGTGAGTTCTGAGGTCTGAGACTGACCGAGTCACGGAGAGAGGAGAGGCTTCCCCGGCCCAGGGGCCCAGAGCCACGAGAGGAAGCTCAGCATTAACCCAGGTGCTGGGCTTCCTTTCAAGTGAAAGTGCACAGTAAGTTGATTTATTTGGGGAATAGGAGGTGGTTTATAAATGGTACCGGGGGGCAGAAGGGCACTGGCGTTGGAGAGGAGACTCGGGGTGACCCGCCTGCTAGGGCGACGTCAGCGGTAAACTCCAGTCAGCAGTGTATGTGTGGCAGCCCTTAATCTGGACCAGATGAAGCTACATCACACACAAATAAAAAACACGTTGTAGGTGGTG
>NW_012149630.1:1169931-1172581 GCF_000956105.1 Propithecus coquereli
TATGATAAATGCAGCATAGCAATAAATATTCCTTCATGGATTATAATCTGATTGTGAGAAAACCACTTTCAGTCATTTCCATGGTATGTACCTCTTGCTGACATATCTAGCTGAAGAGTCCTTTAGCACACCAGTGGTGTTTGACATAGAATGCTGTCAGCTAATCTGTTTTTTTAAAAGGTGTGTTCTGTTTTGTCGCGTAGACCTGTGCATTCAAACTGCAGTGTGCACGCATTAGAACTTCATCGGCGTAGTCACAGTCTCCCCAGATCACAGAATAATTAACGCTGATGTATCTTCATGAAGAGGCATTATTTTTCCTTAAAGATTTTGGTAGGAAAATATATTGTTTTTACATTTTAAATGGCCAATTTTATATAAGGCAAGACTTTGAATGTTTACAGTGACACTTCCTGCTTCCTTAGGTCCCCTTTGGTTTGTGCTTCCAGACCCTTCCTTCCTCATGAATTGCCATTTACCCCCCTCCCTTCCCCCCTCCCATTGCTATTCAGGTATATTCTGGTGGAAGTCTTTGAGACCAAACTTAGTTTCTACGCCAGTCATTACCTTTTAAAAAAAATCATAGCTGCTACTTCCATAGAGCATTTGAATAGGTTTGGTCATCTCAGCCAGCTTAATAAAAATGCTGGGCGTTCCTTGCATGTGATAGGAAAGTGTAGGAAGGCACTGAGGCAGCACATAGGAGCAAGGAAAGGTCTTGGGTTAGGGTGGTGATGCTGGGAAGGGAAGTGGGGGGAGGTCAGGTGGTGTAAGAGTTGTAGCGAAGGCTGGAAGGGGGTGGGGGCCGCCTGCAGGTGGGAGCCAGGCCACAGATAAAAGAAAATTATGACTTCAAACTTGAATGTGCCTGACTCAGAGAATGGCATTGTGATTTATAGAGATGGGAAACTTGATGAGGAAGGCTTCTGTGGGCAGGGAGTGTAAACTGTTGAATTTAGTTTGGAGTGCTTGGAATTTGGAGGACAGAGTCAGAAATCTGTCTAGAAATACCCAGATGCCAGTCATAATTTACCTTTCTTCAGAAACCTTTTCACTCTCTTCTCTTGATCACATTTATTCAGGAGTGGTTGTACTCCAGTATTCTTCTATTCTAGGTCTCTTTGGGCCAATTAAATATGATTTAAGTTTTTTACTGTTTCATGGTAAATGATACCATACTTAAGCACTAGCGGGAAAAACCACAAATTCTCTTGCTGTCGTGAAACAATCAAAATGAACATTTTAGTTTATTTCCTTCTAGTCTTTTCTGGATGCAGAATTTAAATAAATACATAGTTGCAATTATCTTGTGCTTATAACTTTGTATCCCACTTTCTTTTCCTAACGTAACTATTTTCATATTGCCATATTATCTTTTATTAACTGTGTAATAGATCATCCAGTCATTGCACAGATATATTAGGTGCCTACTCTATGTCAGGACCTATTCATGGTCTTTGAGATGACATTTCCTAGGTGTGTAGAAGCTTACTAATTGATTACCCTTTTTATCCATGAGGGCACCATCGCTATTTGAGACATAACGGTTCTTTTTATGTATGCCATATCCTGCAGGGTATTTTGCATTCCTGATGCCCTTCCCGCCCCCACCCCAGCAGTGCCTACTACTAACCACCCCCCCAACTCCCTAGTTGAGTAGTACTGGTTTAAACTATGATTTGGTTAACTACTTACCTTCCGTTAGACATTTAGTTTGGTTTCTTTTGTTCTTTTTCTTTCGTTTGATGGCGGGTGGGGAGGTGGTGGGCAGTTAAACATCATTTGTATCTGTGACTGCCATTTCATTGTAGAAGGGGGTCTTCGGGTTATGGGTGATATTCCATGTAACTTTGTTACTTTTGGGAAGGTTCTACCCAATGTTGGGACAATATTTTGGTGGTGTTTGTAGGAAGGACATATGACAAGCGGAGCCACTTCTGAATAAGATCTCAAGTAGAAAATATTTGTTTTGCCCTCTTAGTTTCTTCATTTTTTTTCACTTCTATCCTATCCATTGGCCCCAAAGATGAAGTGTATTTTGAAGGAGTATATAGAAGCATCGTATTGAAGAGTGTTTGAAGGCCCATAATTCAGAGTCTCACTCTAAATCCTAGTTCTGCCACCTCCTAGCTGTGTATCCTTAGGTAAGTTATTTCACCTGGTTGCGTCTCTTTTTCATCTTCCGTTGTCATATAATAGTACATACCTCAGAAAGATCTTGTGAGATTAAATGAGCTATGCACTTGAAGTTATTCTGGTACTAAAACAGAGACCCACATTTGTCTAACGGAAGATAGTGACTGTGAGTGCAGTCTCTAGTGCCAGGCTCTGGGTTCAAATCTTGACTAAATTATTTATTAGCTATCTGACTCTTTCATAAGTTTTTTTTTTTTTGCCACACTGAGCCTTGGTTTCCCTATTTGAAAAATTAAATTTTCAAAAATTCCTCCTCTTGTGTGAGCATGAGGACTAATTGAGGGTGTCCCGAGGGCGATGCCTGCCTGTGGCAGCCTCGGAGCCGGCAGTGGCCCGGGGAGTCGGAGTGAGTCGGATTGTGCACACTGGTCCTCGCTTCTGTCTTCTCACTTTGCGAGGGGACAGGGGAGGAGACAACTGGAATTTCCATCTACGCATTTTTCTAACATTTATC
>NW_012149630.1:1172631-1182260 GCF_000956105.1 Propithecus coquereli
GAGAGACACAAGATGAAGAGGGAAATTGCCTTTTGGCATTCTGTTTGTGACAATTTCACAAATCTTTATTAACTGGGAATAGAAAAAAGCTATGTTAGAAGAACTAGCGAGACCCCTTCATCTGTTCCCCTGTAGGTAATTTTTACACCTTTTCCAGTATTTAAATACTTCTTAACTGCTAGATGTCCATCTGTATCCCCTTCTTGGGGCTCTGAACTAGTGTATGAAGCATGACCTTGTAACTTGCTTTGTTTATACATCTGTCAGGACAATATGCTATCTTTCCTTAAAAAATGCAGATGTGCTCCTTGCAACACACAGCTCTTCAGTCAATAAATAAATTGAGGTAAAGACTGTACCTAATACCCATTTAATTTAAATTCATTTTATAAACATAAAGACGCCTTTTAAGAGAAGCTTTAATTCCTACTAGCACCTTGATTTGTGGTTGCCATGGAGAATCAAATCTGTCATTTGACAAGAAAAGTCACCCATTTATGACAGCACTTTATCTTGTCTCTCCAGGGGAAGAAAATGTCAAAAGTGAGAGCAGAAAAAAAATAAAGCCTTGAAACACCAGAATTTCTTGATTTCATTTTTATTATTCAGCTATCATATCCTTTCTGATAATAGCAACTTGGTGAAAATAAATAATGTTCCTACAGTAAAATCAAATATTTCCTATTGGAATGGACAAGGTTCTTTGTGACTGTCAGTGCTGTGAAGTCTGGCAAGAAATAGTGTTATTAGATAAACCTACGGTGCCCAAATCCCATTTTCTTTTCATTATAGTGTCAAAATAATTATACCTGTGTAATTTGGGTAAGAAATTGCAGAATAAGTAAAATGGTCCATTGCAATAGATTGCTTTACGCTTGTGTTCCTTACAGGGTGGGGTTTCTACCAGCTAAAAAAATAAATGCTGGGGGAAAGTATTTTCATTTGAATAAAGATGTAGGGGAGGTCTTCCATATTATTTGCTAAATGGGTAGGTAAATGCTATATTCTGTTACTTTCCTGACATACTACCTATTTTGCAAATCAGAGTAAAAAGGCAGAATATTTCACCTTGTCATGCACTGGGATATTACATTTTCCCCCAGATTTTTAAAAAATATTTTATCAGATCTCATGCTTATTTGGGCTTTTGAAAATGGGGTTGTATCTTGAGAGATTGACAATATTTAAAGTTCTGATCCAGGGCGATTCTTTATAGGTTGGCCTGTGTCTGTGTAGTGTGTGTGTAAGTACTATGTATGTAGACACTTATACATTGGAAGGGTATTTGTCTGCATATCCTTGCCTTCATGGTTAAATTCTGTTTTGAGATTTGCATTGCATTAAACAAAAATGTTGGCGTTCCGCTCACATAAGCACACGGAAATAATATGGGTTGCGTCTTTCTCAAGGCGCAATGTTTTTGATTGTTGGGGTATTGTATAGCTTGATGTGGTTCAGAAGTAAAGTAATCTTGTATCAATGAGATGGCATTGCAATAGCAAGCCCTTTAGTAAAGGTTTAGTGTAAATATCTGACTGGTAGGGGAGCTGGTTTCTGGAACAGTTGTGCCTCTGTGAGATTACAAAAATGGAGAGAGAAGAAAGGGCTGAACTCTCATTTTCCTGAAATTGGCGCGCAGTGCTGGAGTCATAGCCAATACTGGTTGGGATGTGCTGCGAGGAAGCTTGCAGCGCAGTGGTCCCCATCCTGTGCGCCGATGTCGAGGGCTGAGAAGCAGGGTGTGTTTTGCTAAAAAGAAGAAAGTGAAGAGAAGAAATGGATAAGACTTGTGGCAAACAAACCTACCAATAAATATCAATAAGATTCTATTTCCCGGGCATATCTTTCTATTGCTTCGATGGTGCATGTCAGACAAACTGCATAGTTTTACCCAGTGGTTGAGCCATTTCCCCTACTATTTGTGTGCACAGGAGTTCTCAATTGCTGAAATGCAAGACATAGTACCCTAAAACATGCTTTAAAGGGATGTGCACTAGATACGAATCTGCAAAAGCACTGTAACTCGGAATTAACGCTCCTTTGGTATTTAGCGCTCCTGATTCCATTTGGTCTCCCAGTTTGATAAAGTCATTGCTTTAATTTTGTTGGGGGTAGGAGATGGGAATGTGGATTGTTCTCCCATCAGGACTCAGGTCTCTTTTGTGATTACCAAGGATGTTTGTTGTACGTACCTGGCAGAAAGGGAGGATTTATTTGATTTTTGGTGAATAATGGTCCCCACTAATTGATAATAAAATTGCAATATAGTACAATAATTGTAATTACATACATGTTCTCAGATTGTGTGTGTGCAGCACTGCTGCGGATTTGCTTTACTTCAGTGTGTACAAATATATTAGGTTGGCTTTTATTTCATTAGATTTTTAGATTTTTAAATTGTATTAATGTACAAGTACATTATAATATATAATAAATATTACTATAACTTTCACCCTGATTTCTATGGATTTTTAGATGCTTTTCTTTTTTTCTTTTTTTAAAGTTTCATAGGGAGGATTAGCAAAGACATTTAAGAACGTGGCAGAGATGTGCGAATGAGTAGACTCTGCCTTCGGTTGCCCGGCACTCTGTCAGCACTCTCAAATAACCATCTTTACATTCCAGTATCAGAACCTGTGTTTGTGTATTCTGCTTCTTTCAGGGTAAACGACATATCTCTGAGATAAGTTTCCAGGGCAGTCTTTCTCATATGGGACATATTCTTTAGCAATAACCTGCAAACGCTTTCTTTAAAAATAAAGCCACTGACATTAGTTGACATAGATTTATCACGAAAAAAAAAAAAAACCCACCAATGACAGACTTTTTGATATTCCATGGGTTGATGTTGAGAGTAGAATCACTCTGTTGTTAACAATAAAAATACCTATCGTATTTAGCACTTACTGTTTTAGTTCCTGTGTAATTTAGGTATTTCACAGTTCTCTGTGAAGTAGGAGCTGCTCTTATCCCATCTTCCAGGGAAGAGAGAGATGTTCAGGAAGATACATTGTCCGGAGTCCCAAAGCTAATGGGTGGAGGAGTTGGGATTCGAACAAGCTCCTTCCACAGTCTCCAGGGAAGAAAAGAGGGGACTGAGGGCCAAAGGGAACACTTGACATAAATTTTGGTCGATCTTTGGATGTTAACAAACTCACATATGAAACATGAGCTCAGTGCAGTGTGAACCACCTCTCAAGTGCTGAGAAATGAGAGATTTACGAGAAAACTCAGCACCTTCCATTGAATGGAGCTTCTTTGCTTCTGCAATAATGAAAGTAACAGAAAACCGTATTTACACTGCAGTAGTAGTTTCCTCAAATTTCCTGTTTTGCCCGACTTTCACATGTCCTCTCTCTTTCTTCCTTTCTGTGTTGTGCCTGCTGCCCGGGTGCTTTGCTATGAAGCAAGAACGATTTGCTGGAGAAGTATGCACCTTATGTCTTTGCTAGGGAAAGACTGTTGCTACCTCCCCCAAATACTTTAATAATCAAAGCGAGGGCAACTGTTGTTCTTTCCACAGACGTTAACTCCTTTCCCTCAGCTTATCATGACTTTCTGGCTGTGCTTTTTGGAAACCTTTTGTCTGTCCAAGTAACTTTACCTGAAGGCTTGCTTCATTATGTCATTAATGTAGTCAAATTAGAGTCATGTTTTAATAACTTAATTGAATGAAAAAGAACACTTTGAACTGAAAAGTAAAATGGTAGTGTTTATTAAACCGTTCTTGCATATTCCTTCAGGTCTGCAATGGCAGATAAAGAAAGCATAAGTTTGCATGTGACTCTCACTTCATACCCACCCCTAACGATTACTAATAGCTCTTTTCTTTTTGCATCAGGGAAATTGAAACTGTTGGAAGCGTGATCCTTTAAAATATTTTGACTCTTCATATTAACGAAAAACATTTGGGCTTCTACTCCCGAATTGAAACTTGGGCCTTTAAAAGGATGAAGTGAGAGAGGTACCCAGAAGCAAATGCATCTTATGTCTGTCTCACATGGCAATTAGTTAGTTCTTTGAAATACCACCCTGTCCAACATTTAAGAGTTTTCATTATTTGTTTTATCCAGATTGTATCAAAAGGAGTGTTTTCTTAAACATTTAAGTGAGTTTTTATTTAGGACCCCTTCGAGAGCCAGTTTTCAAGTTTTCTTTAATTAAAAGGGAAGGGTGTTTAATGACTAAAAGCTAACATATAATGGGTTATTTATTGCTGCTTGTTAGATTAGTTGGAGTTGGTTTGGTCCTAGACAAAGTGAATGTTAGTTTTAGGGACAGTGCTTTCCTTCTTTAGCTGGTCTGTTTTTATTTGAAGGGATATGCACATAAAGGGTGCACTCTCAGATGTGTGCCTTGTATTTCAGAGAAGGGTGGGGGTATGTGTGTGTGTGCTTCTCTGGACATTTCCACGTCTGCCTGTCATTTTCTATGAAGAGTTTAGCTCTGCAAGCGTGTGTGTGCATGTGTGTGTGCATGTGTTACCGAGAATGTACGCATTTCCTTTTAAAAACTGTTTGTAAAGAGATATTTATCATTCATAAGAATTCCAGAACAGTGCCCCCACCCTATTGACTTTAGGGCATATATATAGCTACGACATGCTTTTTGAAGTTTTTGCAAATTGTTCGGTTACATACAGTATGTTGATCAGTTTAGCAGTATATTGAAACCGGCCTCTAAATAGAGCATAGAGGAGGTGCGCATTCGAACTTGCTCTGTGGCTCTCAAACTGGAGTGAACTCCAGGGCTACCTGAGTGCTGGTGATTCTGATTCAGCGGGTCTGAGATGGGGCCCAGAAATCTGTTTGTTTTTTTTTTTTTAAACAAGTTCCTCTGATGATTCTAATCCCGATATTCCACAGAACCTTATATATATTCTAGAAGTTAGGGAACTATTCTTAACATCTCACCATCAAGAACAGCTGCATCAAAATTCTTCTAGAGCAGCGCTCCTCATACTTGGTGTGCGCGGGTGGTGGTGGGGGGATCAGCTGTAGATCTTGTCAAAATGCAGATTCTCTTTCCCTAGGTCTGGGGTGGGGGCTGGGACCCTTCATCTTTAACAAGCTCCCTGGCGATGTCCATGCTGCTGGTTGAGGCCACACTTGGAACATCAAGGTTCAGTCGTTTATATTGCAGTGTTTTTGAAAATAAAGGAAAAAAATTTAAAGCAACTCTTTGGCTGCTTTTTGTCTCTGTGGTTTTCTATCGAACACCTGTCTCTCTCTGTGCCTTAGCTCCCGCTTTGGTGTGTAACCACGTCTGTGAACATTAAGAGCATTTTCACAAAAAGTGAAAATACAGATGATATGCTTTGTGTACGTGGAAGCACAAAGGTTCTAAATTAGCCCCAACGACCTGGCTCTGATCTCCCTGTAGGAATACGGTCCTCTCAGCTGGACAGAGGGGCCTGTAGGATTCTTTGGAGACACTTTCTCTTACCTCTTCTATTGCTGCTGTTACGTAACAAAACAGAGCGAATGAAGTTCTCAATTCCAAGGTCGCTGGAGAGGGACATCTTGCAAAAGGCTGGGGGGCAGGGGCAGGTTAGAAAAGTAACAGTCTAGCTCAGGGTTTTTCTGCTAAAGTATAAATATTTGCTTTGTAAAGGAATTGATGGCAAAAGACGTGGTTTGGTGGAGATTATTCAAGGTCATGCTGGCTTTGTTTCAGAGTTACAGCCCTAGCCCCTTTAAGCTTGTTCTTTTCATTGTCTTAAGCACAGACGTCTGGTTCATAATGAGTTTTAAGGACAATATCACTTTACATAAAAAGGAACAGGAAGAGTCTTTCCTTAAAGACTTTGTGTTTTTGTCTGTAGAAGGCAGAAACTATTAGGATGTTGGTGTCTGAGCCCACTCACTTTCTTCAGAAGAGGAGTATGACCAGTGGGTTCAACGCTAAATGTTGTCAGCATTTGGGGCAGGGTATTTATTTGTTCAATGAGAATAGGATTCTAGATCCCGAAGATGGCATTGATCATCTCAGTGACTTTGGGCAAGATCTCTGGGTGGGGAGGGGAGTTTGGTTTCATTTGTTTAAAAAGCAGGAGTTAAACTTCAGTGAGCTTTATGAGTCTATCAGTGCCAGACATCCTTTGCTCCTGTGTTGAAATCATGTTACAGCCTACGCTTTGATTCAGCCGGGAGGACTACCGGATCATACTGTGAATCTACTTTGGCTGTTAGGATAACCAAGGTAACCAGGTCTCAAAATATCCATGTGCATATGTCATTCACCTTGAAGACTGCATCTGATAATTCGCGTTTTGAACCAGTAACTCCTTTGCTCCGTAGACATTGTGAAATGGGGGTGGTAGGATGGGACTTGGGGATGGGAGGTGTCTGTGTTTAGTTTGGCTGGTTTGGGCATTTATCATGAAGCGGTATATATCCTTATTTCCCTTTCTTTGGAAATTAGGAAGTAGGCATCATGGGACACTCACTGATACTGGCTCAGACATCACTGAGTGAGATAGGATTGTGAGAGTTTGGTTGTAGGAGTAACTCGAGGCAGCCCGTATTCCATGGGGCTCAAGCGCAAATTGTTATGGCAGTCACACAGGTAATTTAAAAGAAATAAGCAAGTTGGATGGGGAGAGTGGAGAACCAGACAGCACAGTCTTTATTTAAAGGGAGCCGCTGCTGTGCCACTCCAGCCAATTGTCAGGATTTGGGGCCATATTGTAATATTTTCTGATTTTTCTAAAGATGTCAGAGGCAGAGTAGGCTTTTATACGTCGTAAGAGTGGTCTTCAAATTCCTCAGAGGTTTGTTCATTTTATCCTTTGGGACTCCATCGAGTGAAAGGGGAAGGAAGGGAGGGAGGCCAGTATGTGGAATTCATTTCATTTCCTGGGAACACCAGCTGATTCTCTCAGCAATTGAAAAGCTATCAAACAATGACGTTTCACTGCAGTCTACTTGGGAGGGAGGCGGGCACTCCTGCTCTGTGACCATCAAAGAATGACAGGTCTTGACCAAAGCAGTGTCCACAGTCAAAAATGTATACCTTGCCCCTCGAAGTTCAGCCCTTTCAGATATTAAAATATAACAAGAGCCCCCTTTGGGTCAGTAAGCCTGAACCTCATCATTTATCCTGGAGAGAATAAAATCATATCTAGAAACGCATCCACCATGTGCCAACTCTGAATCGTCCCTTTCGTGCTTTGCTGGTGCTTTGAATTTGCCATGTCATTAAAAAATAAGATACCGTTGCACGTGAATCACCTGGTTTTCTGAGTTGTAACTTGGTTTGGGGGTTAACCTAATGGCAAAACTCCTGAGTGTTTAGTCTTGAGACTAATTTCTGTAGTGTGTAAGAGGTTTGTGTATGTGAGAGCTTTTTTTCATGTTCCCTTTAGATGACATTGTTTCAAAAGATGCGGGATGGTAGATATTAGAAATGGATATAAATTCATCTTTTGGGAGCTCCAGGAGCATTTAATTTTAGAGATGTTGCAGGTAAAAATTTTGCAATTGCGGACCGGGCGCGGTGGCTCACGCCTGTAATCCTAGCACTCTGGGAGGCCGAGGCGGGTGGATCACTCAAGGTCAGGAGTTCTAGACCAGCCTGAGCAAGAGTGAGACCCCGTCTCTACCAAAAAATAGAAAGAAATTATCTAGACAACTAAAAAAATATATATATAGAAAAAATTAGCTGGGCATGGTGGCGCATGCCTGTAGTCCCAGCTACTCGGGAGGCTGAGGCAGAAGGATCGCTTGAGCCCAGGAGTTTGAGGTTGCTGTGAGCTAGGCTGACGCCACGGCACTCACTCTAGCCAGGGCAACAAAGCGAGACTCTGTCTCAAAAAAAAAAATAAAAAAAAATAAAAAATTTGCAATTGCACATATTTCTTTACCCTCTTGACGCCAATTTTTGCTACAGAGAGGTGTGTGGCTACCTGCACAGGAATACATGCCTTTATAAATGAGAGAAGTGTAATTCTTTTTCTCTGGGAATGCTGCACCCTAGGAAGCTATTGTTTTACCTATAGAATTACCAACCCAAAAGTAGCTTGGAGTTAGTACATACATTTGTATTTGGGATTTTGACAATTCTTCCAGCAAGACCTTTTAACAACAATTGGGTGATTTAACAACTACACAGATGAGACCAGTTTGCCTTCCTTTTGGTTCTTAGTACATTCTACACATTTTTTGTTTATGTTAAAATTAAGGCATGGCCACTTGATGTGTTTGTCCCAATGCTGAAAACACCCCTGATGCCATTTCACCATCGCTCTGCCTGATGCTCGCTTATCAGGAGCACTTCCAAACCACCGGTGTTTTAATTGCTGTATTGTTCGTCAGGTTAAATTGTATTTAATTGGCTTTGTGTTTTTGTCTTTTTGTTTCAGTGAAATGATTATTGGGGGGTATTAAAAAACTCATTTAAATGAAGCTTCATCATCTAAAACACATATAAAAATTCTTTAAGATGTCTTTTATTCCAGATCTCTTTATCTTCCTTCACAGGCTTTCTGCGAATAAGTAGTGCATGTGGCGGTTTATCTTTGCTTTTATGTGCTCTAGCCACATGCTTAACACTGAGCACATTTGAGTTGCATTTCATTGGGCTTTCACAATCCTTTTATAAAGGGACTGATCTGTTAACATCACCCTCTTTAGATCTAGCAGACGGGATGTTCTTCCATACAAAGAAGTGCTCACAGTCTTTCTGGCCGGCCAGTAAGTGAATGATTTCAGGCCTGGTGGGCAATACTTGTGTCCATGCGTAACACAGCCCAACCACAGTAGTAGGCAGCTGCATGTAATTTTGAACTCCACTCATTGAACTGTAATAAAACAATATAAGCACTGCTTGGGGGGAAGATTGGATGCAGTTATCCTTACACAAGACTCAGGCATATGAAAGCAGTGCTGGCTGACAAGAGGATTTTGAGATTTGATTTTGATTGAATTGCAGAATTGAACAGGCCAGGAATGTCAGTGGAAGGCTAAACGCCTGTAGTGCCATAAAGTTTTATTCATGTGAGGCTTTCCAATATCAAGTAGATGGATTATTGGAAAAGGTGTCAAGGGACATGAAATGGAAGTGCCCAAAACATAAAATGTAGGCAGGAGGGAAAAATTACTTCTTGCTTAGTATATAATTAGGTCTTCAAAAAAAAAAAAAAATAACAATATTCCATAAAATTGTTTATTCTCTTTTTAAAGGAAAAAATGACCAACTTATCATATCACTTATTTTATTCCTTCACGAAGAATTGAATTTAGCAGTATTTAGACAGGAGCTTCTCATATGCCATTCTTTAGTTTTGTTTAAAATTAACATAGGGCGATAGGTTTTCTTCAAAAGAGAGGAGAGAGTGAACCAAGAATATCACAGTGCACTAGACGCTAGGAACTATTATGTTCAGAAACAAGAGCGAGCCATGTGTTCACGCATCCTAACACACTGACTTATTTCATAGCGTGGCAATGCATACAGAATTATCCATGAATTTGCATCGGACAGCTGATGTCAAAATTGGTGTGGCGTTAGAGAGTGACACTCATCGGCGATGAACTAGTACTTCTACGGTGAAGTTATGCAAAAGGTTGGGCTGGAGATGGCAAAGTTTATCCCATTGTCTGTCCTGGTTCTTTACCTATGTGCAGATT
>NW_012149630.1:1183645-1210959 GCF_000956105.1 Propithecus coquereli
CTGTGAGAGTGACTGGCTGCTTCCCTAAGTTTTGGGCCCTAGCACCTTGCTTGCCTCCCATAGTTTGGGCTCTGCAGCATTTTTGCAATAGAAAAAAATCCTTGACCCACGTAAAGCAGATTCACCTTTTTGCTATACCCTATTTTTCTTACCAGCATTTAAAAATTATGATGAATGTGATCATACAGTATTGTTTGATTACTGTTTGCATGCAGCTTCCCCAAATTGGCAGGCATTCTGTTTCTGAACTAAAAGGCAATTTTGTGTCAGGTTTGGTCATAACATGTATTTTGTTCTTTGATCCCACTGGAGCTAGGGTTTGACATTAGCTAATAAACTTTGCATGCCCACACCTTATTAAGCTGTGCTGTTGCAAGTGCCCTCTGCGAAAAAGACATGTGCCGGCATTCCCGGGTTGAAGTTTGCTAAGCAGGTTCCGAAGGATTAATACTTGGCAATGATTTGGCTCTGAAATTGTGGAAATGGTAATTTGGTGTTCAAAGCGGAGAAGTTTGTAATAGGCATGTTAACTCGGAACAGTAAAGCAGTCGACAGGAACGATCTTTGTTACTGACACTGCAGCCACCGTCTACTAGTTAGGGGTACCTTGTGAAGTGTTCTCCTCGAATTCTTCCCATTCCATCCCCCCAAAAATTCAGTTTGGCATTACATTGTTACCCACTGGTTTGCAGATGAGGAAATCCTTGATTAGAGAAATTAAATAATTTGTTCAAGTTCACAGCTCACAAATAATAGACCCTAATGCTGAGCCAGTGTTCTTAATACCAGTGTTCTTAACCACTGCATAAGGCTTGCCATGTTCCATTAATTGTCTAGGGACATTACTATAGGTATACTTTGTCTTTTGGGAGAGGTACCAGGATTTCCTCCTTAAATATTGCTTAGACCTTACCAGTCATCAGCCTTCATTTGCAGAACGAGTAAAGCATTTAATCCCCATATTATTTTTGCGGACTAAATGGAGCAGGATGTTATACATTTCTTCATGGACGCCATTCAGAGAGGTGTGTGTAAGGGGAAGGGAAGCAGTGGGAATCCTTAACTCTGGTCAGGGGATAAAGATCTCCTGATAGACCAGGAGGTAACTGTCAATCACTGAGACGGAAATCTTAGAAGGAGTCTGTTTCTGCACTAGGGTTCCCTCCCCAAGGCTGGCAACATTCACATTCCTCGGCAGGGAAGCGTTGTTTGGAGCCATCAACCCATGAAGGGTTCCATGAGGTCTGGCACTGTCTGATGTGTGGTGTGTATGAATGAAGCCTCTTTCCTAAAAGCTGAAATCAGTTTGAGAAAACTGGAAGAATGAGTCATTTGAGGTTCTTCTCTCAGAACATGTCTACACTTGTCTCTGGCTGATTCTAAAGCGCTGAAATTTCTCTGTGATCTTGAGTAGGACGAAAGAGAGAGAAACGATATCTTACCTCCCCCCCCATTTTGGTGAGTATGCAAGTTTAATAAAAGTATATTTAACAAGACTAGATTCTTTTAGAAGGGCTCTGCTTATATCTTTTGTAACCTGTGTCCAAACAGGTAAAACAGACCGAGTGTGGGTGAGCTTCCTCTAAATAACCTTGCCGCTGGCGTGAAGCCTCGTCCACACTCTTCCTGAGCAGTTCCTCTCAATCCCTGTGTCAATCCCCAGACACAGGCCTTGGCGGTTACATCTCTGCAGGGGCGAAATGTACCATGGAATGGCGAGAGTTGGTGATTGGATGCCAGGCAACTCACCTATTCCCTTTCAGCTGGAGTGATTCCCATTTGGATCTGACTCTAACCACATGGCATCTGGTTGCCAGTCACTGCCCAGGGACGGCAAGTAACCCCCAGACTCAGTTTATTCATCTGTTAAATGGGTATTACTGTTTGTAACCTTGTTGGGGTACCCCATGAACTAACTTGGTAACATTTGATGCAGGGTGCCTGGTCATATACTGGCTAAATATCAAAAATCATTATTACACGTAGACATAGGTGTAGACAGAGATATTCAGGCCATAAATATGTGCTGGCTTATATGATGTTCTCAGTAAAATATCTGAATGATTGTTAAGATTTAGTGAAATTGCTCATACAAAACCCAGATTTCTGACTTCTTGTTACAAATCAAAAGACGTGGTGACACCAGCCCTTCTCCCACCCTGGGGCCAAGTGCCCACTTGGATGGGGCTTGTCAGAGCTGTCCGATTTGGGATGCTTCCCACCACTTGCTGGTGTTTGACCCTCTGCCTGCTTCATTCACTAAAGCAACTGCCTGGTTGCCTATGGGCATTTGAATTTGCAAGCCTGATCGAAAGTGTGTCCGAAATACCTGTACCAGCATACGCCAGTGTGTAGACACAGTCAGTATTGACACTTGCTCCCGCCAAGGAACGTGCAGCTAGATTTCTGGAAAGTGCCAGTTTTCTAAATCCCTTCAATGATTTAAACTTTCTGGAAGCTGTGCATCCCATCTAAACAATGGGGTCCATAGAAAAACATACTCATTGGAGAATTACGAGGCATATAATTTTGTCTTTAAATTCTTACGAGTGAATTGTAAGAACATGACTTCATAGGAACCTCTGAGACATTACAGTGTTTTAATAACACTTTGCTGCTACATGTAATGCTTCATTTTTGCTTTTATTAATTTAATTTTTTTTTTTTCAGTATGTGGCAGCGGGTGCCCTGGGCACCTCAGCCCTGTCTGCAGCTTCTACCCTCCTCTGCCTCAGGGAAGCCGCCTGGCTCCCTCCCTCCTTAGGGCAGAGGCTCCAGGGGCATGTCTTGTCTGTGAAGAGTTTACGAGGTTTCACCCACTCCTTCATTCTTGAACATGCTTTTTCTCTGCTCATTACCCTCCCAGCTTCCTCTTGGGCTGCCAACAACACATCATATTACCTCCATCTGCAACTGGAGCTGCTACCATCACTGTGCCTGAGCCTGCATCTCCATAGTTGAAAAAATCGGTGGTGCCCATGAATGACAGCAGCTTTTGTGGAAGCCAGTCTTAGCAGGGTGGCAGAGCCCCCATTTCTCCTGGGGGCCCAGGCTTCTCAGAGAAGGGCAAGAGCTGTCTTCTGCTTTTGTCCTGGCAACCAGATGGCCCACATCAAATACCTGAATTCATTCATTCATTCATTAATTCACTCACAAGTTCTTTTCGATAGATATGTAGAAAGATATTTAGATGTAATATTTAGATCTATATGATAGATCTAATATTTATTTAAATATTTATCCTAAATATTTATATTTATTATAATATACCAGGCATTGGTGCTTTTAATACTTTTTGAAAACAGACTTGGGGCTTAATCCCATAATAGCAACAAATGGGAAATTAGACCTATAGAGAAGTCAACAAAAAAAGGCCCTAAAAGGAGTGAATTGACTTTATCTGTTGAATGCCATGGAGTTCACACTAGCTTAGAATCTTACAACTTCTCGAGAAGCTCTCTGGACAGAGCTCATTTTTATTTTCTAGAAACTTTGGAAGGCAGTGTATTCTATGATTAAAATGTGGACTCCTGCGTCAGCCCTTTTCCGAACACAAGGGGCTGCCATTTACATTGCCAGTGATGTGCGTAGCACCTCAGTTTTAGTTGTGCAGTGCACATCTTCCCCAGCTGTTCATGACAGTCCTCATTTAGGCAAAACTGAGTTTGAATTGCTGCTTTTGCCACTTATTGTGAACTAGCATGTGTTTCTATAGCCCTCCCAAACTTGGTTTCCTCATCTGTAAAATGGGGGGGGGGTTATGGTATCTGCCTCACAGGTACCATGGGTGAAGACTAAGGAGAAGAGGCATATTAAAGCCCTTTACGCCATGCCCGGCAGACAGTCCCGCACTCGAGAAGAAGTTGCCATTGCTGTTATGGAGACGAGTGATCTCCTCCGCACATCTTTCCCCACCCAGCCACATTGTGCACTGTGAAAAGGATATCCTTCACATTCGTTTTCCAGAAAATTGAGGTCACTGACTTATTTCCTTCTTGACCCCTCAACCCTCCAGTCCCCGCGGCCACCGCCCCTCCCCCATCCCTTGGGTTAAGTTACAGCAGAGGTGTGTTCAGAGCATCCCTCTCAAGCGTCAGTTGCTTTCTGTCTGCTGCAGGCCTGTTTGATTTTGGCCGCTTATCTGATCCAGGGAAGAAGCCTCACTCTTCTTGGCCCCGGGTAGGCCAGTTGTGGGCTGGCCCGTAATAATACAATTATGAAGGTTAACAGGAAAAAGTGGGGTCCAGGAGCAATTCCAGGCAGCTGGCAGTCGTGCTGAATTGGAAGCGCCCCACCAATGAAAACTGCAGCAAGAAGCAAATTAAACCTCCTATCTGCCATCTCACTCTCTTTTCTCCCCTTTCCTGTTTGGACTTGAAAGGCGATTGGAGCCAGGGCCCTGACAGTTGACGGAAGTGCTGCAAGGAGAGAGTATTTATTTACAGTGAGTCGTGGCGATGCTTGTTCAGGATGCGGTTTCTTGCAGGAAGTTCTGTCCCCACCCCCGGGTTTGATCATTTCTCCAAAAAAAAAAAAAAAAAAAATCCTTGATTGTTTGAGGCCTCCGCTCCGACTTGGAGCAACGTTGTATAACCTGTCTGTACTTGGAGGGTTTGCCGAGTGCACCCTTGTAGGAGGGCCTGGGGTGGGCCCGGCTCCCTCCAGATGTGTTCAGGCGCAGCAGAAATCATTAGGCATTGAAAATAGGGAAGTGGGCCCAGTGCACGTGCGGTAAGCTGTGGTTGGCGCAGGCCATTCTGTTCGTTAACAGAAACCTGTGCTAAGTGACGTGGCTGCACTGGGTGTTTGAGAGAGAAATCACTTAGAGGTGAAGTCAGTAGCTGCAATGCTTAGGTAGCAACTATTTAGTTAGAACCCAGTTGGGCTGGGGCTGGCTGCTGGAGCCCCTCTGAAGCAGACCGAGTACTGAGCTGCCGGTCCAAAATTTGGGGTGCCTTTCGCCTTTGGGAGCCTCGTAGAATGTTAGGAGAGAAGAGTAATGGAGGAAACAGTATTCTGTTGAAGAGATTATTTTGGTACTTTCTTGGGTCATTGCGAGACCCTATAAGACTGTAGAACTTTTCTCATAAACTGAGGAATAGTCTCTATTCTTTATTTTAAAATATATACGGGGTAAGAAAAACATTACATAAAGGATATAAAATGAAAATTAAACCTCCCTGCCTCAGGTTCTCAGCTTCCTTCTTGAGTCTCTGGTCCGCAGCGAGGCACCAGCAGCATCGCCTGGCAACTTGCTGGAGATGCCAGTCCTGGGGCCGCGCTGCAGACCGGCAGAATCAGAAGGTCTGCTGGGGGCCTGGCGGGCTGTGCTTCAACCAGTCCTCCAGGGGACGGTGATGGTCGCCGATGTCGAGAACCATAGACCCCAGGCAGTGGCTTTCCCGCTGAGTGTGTATCAGGATCGTCTGGAGGGCTTGTTAAAACGACAGGTGTGTGCAGAGGTACAGTTAGGCGGGAGGAATAAGCACTGGCTATCTATCGCACAGGAGGGCGACTAGAGTTAGTAATAATGTATATTTCAAAATAGCTGGAAGAGAGGATTTTGAATGTTCTCACCACAAAGAAGTAATAAATGTTTGAGATGATGGATATGTTAATTACCCTAATCATTACACATTGTATATACCTGTATCGAAACATCACGCATACCCCATGAGTATGTACAGTTATTGTGTACCGATTAAAAACAAAATGAAACTTAAAAAAAAAAAAAAAAAACTACAGGTGCTGGAGCTCCACCCCCAGAGATTCTCATTGAGTAGCTTACAGGTGGGGCCTGACAAAATGCATTGTTTTATTTTGTGGCCAGGTATCCCCACCTGTAATCCTCCTCCTCCTGATTTTTCTGGTGCGGTGGTCCTGGACTTTTGATAAATCCAGACTTGGGGAGTGGCTGTGATCATTGTCAAAAAAAACAAAAACCACACAAAAAAACAAGACAAAAAACCAATACCATGGAACGGAGGAAGTGTCTATGTCACGTTACTTTTTGAGGCCATGGCTAATTTGGTGCATGGTGACACTGATGACGGAGAGGACCCTGGCACCCATGTAACTTTCTCCAGTTGTCTCAGTG
The DNA here is from genome assembly GCF_000956105.1 of Propithecus coquereli. NCBI lineage: Eukaryota > Metazoa > Chordata > Mammalia > Primates > Indriidae > Propithecus > Propithecus coquereli. The sequence continues at coordinate 1,189,743 of NW_012149630.1, forward strand.
CCCAGTTCATCAAAAGAGACTTCTGTGAGCAATTTCTGCAGCTACCAAATGCATCTCTCCTTTTGAGAAACTGTCAGTGTGCCCGAATCAGTTGGACTTTCTCAAGGTTCACAGGAAATTGCCAACATCCTCCTATAGGTGTCTCCATCAGTGGACTTGATCTCCTACTATTTTATTTTTTGACTTTTAAAGGTCTTTATTTCAGAAAGGTGCTAGTAGTTGGGTGTAATGTTCAGCTGATGGGCTTTATTTGCAGAGTACGGCAGACGCAGGTGACAGGATTCGTTTCACATCCCTTTGAGGGTGTGTTGTAATATAGCCAGTGTATGCAAGGACATGTACACAGTCCCCGTGTCAAGCGATTCAGTCCTGTTGGTGGCAGGTTAATATAGAGAAGTATGTGTAGAATAGCAGGATGTTGCAGTATGAAGCTGTGCAGAAGGAATCACAAACTGAGGCATCTGGGAAATATGTAAAGCTTCACAGCAGTGGGGCACCGAGCTCAAGAACAGGGTTTTGAAGCATGAATACAAGTTCCCTAGATGGTTCAAGGGGGGAGAACAGCATTATAGGCACAGGCAATAGCTAGAGATGTTTCTGGCTCTGCCTCCTGAGATGCTAAATGCTTGGGAATGCTTCCGAGTTGTTCAGGTGTGACTTCTACATTGGAAGATTCTGATGGAGATATCAGTAGGAACTTACTTGTTTGAGACCCTCTTCAGGCAAATAACATCAGGCAGAATGGAAGAATTTTGTAATATACAAAGATAATAACCTTTATGAATTATAGAAAATTTCTCAAATTTCCCCCTGAATCCCAAAGTTCATCCACAGTGTGAGTGGGATTGACAGCTGCCAGGGTGCCCAAGGGAAGGCAACTGGCTGCGTGTCCTGTTGAGCACTAGCGCGGGGTCCCCAACCTATGGTGAGTTGTATAATTATTTCATTATATATTACAATGTAATAATAATATAAAATAAAGTGCACAATAAATGTGATGCACTTGAATCATCCTGAAACCATCCTCCGCCCCACCCCTAGTCCATGGAAAAATTGTCTTCCATGCACACGGTCCCTGGTGCCAAAAAGGTTGGGGGCCGCCGCCCTAGGGCACAGACTTGCTTCCCTGAGTAGGAAGTAGAGATAAGAGTGTGGCCCTGGAGGTCTGCAGAGGCGATTTAAAATTCCACCAGTAGCGCTGACTTGGGACACATTCCTGAACCTCTCCAAATGTGGTCCCCTGTTGGTGATACTGGGGACACAGTAGTTGACTCTCCTACGAGTAAGAAGACTGAATGCAGTAACGTATATAAAGCATGTAGCACAGTGCCTGGTGTGTTAGTGACTGCTCACTCTACCGGCTGCTCAAAGGCATGTGTAGAAGAGAGAACAAAACAAACAAAAACCCTGGTCTCCGAACTCCTAGGCCACTCCAGAGCAGAGTTTCTTAGGCTCGGCGCTATTGACATTTGGGGCCAGGAAGTTCTTTGTTGTGGGTTCTGTGCTGTGCATTATGGGATGTGTAGCAGCATCCCTGGCCTCTGCCATTCCCTCCTGCCCCATCACAGGGTGACAAGCGAAAGCGTCTCCAGACATTTTCACAGATCCCCTGGGGTTAAAGCCACCCCTGATGAGAACAACCAATCTAGGGCACAGTCCATGCAGGGAGTAGGGTCATGATTTGCAGTTACCCTGACTAAAGTAGTGCTACACTGGGTCTCTAATCGAGAATATGGAAAAAGAATTTGACAACAGGCAGCTGAAAAAAAAGTTTGCTTATACTGTTTTCAACAGGGAATGCAGTTACCTTTTTAAAACCAATCAGCCAGTATTTACTGGAGTGCTGTATCTCACAGGAAAGAAAAAATCCTAACATATACCTGGTATATGCTTTTCATTTAATACCAGTTTTACTTTAAAACGTGAGGAACACAGTCTTTTGCCTGTTTAGTTTTCCAATTTTTTTCCTTCTTTAATTTTTTAAAATTGCGATAAAATATACAGAACGGTATTTATCATCTTAACCATTTTCAGCGTACAGTTCAATAGTATTAAGTATATTCACATTGCTGTGCAACCGATCTCCAGAACTTTTTCATCTTGCAAAACTGAACATTAAACAAGAACTCCCCATTCCCTCTGCCTCTCCCTGCCCACCCGAGTCCCCAGCCCCTGGGAACCACCATTCTACGTTCTGTCTATGAATCTAACTACTCAAGATACCTTATATCAGTGGAATCATACAGTATTTATCTTTTTGGTGACTGGCTTATTTTATTTAGCATAATGTCCTCAAGGTTCATGCATGTTACAGCATGATTTAGAATTTCCGTCTTTTAAAGGCTGAGCAATATTCTGTTGTATGTATATACATTTTGTGTTTGTTCATCCTTAGCTGAACACTTGGGTTGCAGCTACCTTTTGACTATTGTGAATAATACTGCTACGAACACGGGTATGGTATACAAATATCTCTTAGGGTCCCTTCCCTGCTTTAAATTCTTTTGGGTATATATGCAGAAGTGGAATTGCTGGATCACATGGTAATTCTAATTTTTTTTCTCCTTTTAACATTTTCTTACCCTTCCCTAGCTGAGGGAAATAGAATGGACTGCCCTTCAGACCTCTTCCCACCCTTTCTTGAAGGTTTTCACTGCTGCCTTTGATCCTTTCTCGAATTCTATCTTTTTGTAGATGGACACACAAATATGTCTTTAGGAACCAACAAAAGGCAATCATTTGTACCCATGGTCCTGAGGTTCCAAGCAACATTCAGGCAGCCATAACCACATCTTGCCCACTCTGTCACTGGGACCTGTGCTGCTCGTGGCCTGGCGAAGTTTGCCTGAGCTCTGCATCTGCGGAAACACGCGGCCTGGCCCCCGGCCCGTCCGCCACCTGCACAGGCAGTCACATCCCCGTACAATTTAATGAAGCAGTGAAGAGGAAGATGCGTTGTGAGAACGGCGAGCTGGTGTCTTCCTTCCAGTAGTGCTTTCGGTAGCACATGGCAGCTCCCAAGTGAAGGCTCTGTCCCTCCGCTCTGAAGAGCCCCGGATCCCTCCCACCTTCTGCACTGCCCTGTGGTCTCCACCAGTGGTGGTGGAGAGGGCTTGGGGGGACACTCAGCCTTCCAGCCTGCAGCGCAGTTTACTTAGAAATATTCTGGTTCTGCATTGACATTCTCACTGTAAGAAAACAGGAGAGCAGAAAAGCAATATGTTGAAAAGCTTGTATCTATGGAGACTGCTTTTTTTTTTTTTTTTTTTTTCCAAATTAGACTGAAACCTCCCTAAATCTATATAATTCTATTTACAGAATGGGCCTACGAGGCCTTGTAGTGAGGACTAGATCTTGGCCATCACTTCCTGGGGTGTGTAAGTGAGGTCCAAAAGACCCAAGGGAGGGACAGTCACAATATTTGGAGATCGAAATTACGTAAGTAGAGGGAGGCTGAAGGAGGTGGCCATAAGTCGAAGTCCCTACTGTGCAAGGATGTTAAATCCTTTTGTGTGAGCCAGAGGTTCCTCTGCTGATGGCCGGGAGGACAGAGAGTCAGCAGAGATAATGGAATGCACAGGGACTCATGCCACAGCAGGTTACTCTGAAAGGTGGATAAATAAGTGGAAATAGGACTAGTCTTGCTGTTTCACATTTTTGAAAGTAATCCAAAACACCGGTTCTTGCAGGCCAGTGGAGCTCGTATTAAATGTGGCTGCCAGAAAATGAGGAATATGGGACAATATTCATTCATTCATTCAGACGTAGATTTTTTTTTTTTTTAAAGCCAGGGATCCAGTGCTGAGCTAAATCAGACACATTGTCCTTGGAGAGTCTGCATGTCATTACAACCCTTTAATTCCTGTGCATAACGAAACATGTTGGATGCGTGTGTTTTCCTGAAAGTAATAAATTGTTCTATTATTTCATTTGCTTTTATCCCATTATTTTCCTATAAATAGTAGAGATAGATTCCAATACTGGAATCACATAAACACGTTTCTTCTGAAAATAAGACACTGTTATTGTTTTAATCCATTTTAATTTCCTACTCATCACATCAGAGGATCATGATCATGGGGCCTTTATTTGGGTTTCCTTTCACTCAGTTTCATATACACAGTTTTTCACCTCTTGGGACCAAGTTTTTCTTTTTCTTTTTTTTTTTTTTTTTTGAGACAGAGTCTCGCTTTGTTGCCCAGGCTAGAGTGAGTGCCGTGGCATCAGGCTAGCTCACAGCAACCTCAAACTCCTGGGCTTAAGCAATCCTTCTGCCTCAGCCTCCCAAGTAGCTGGGACTACAGGCATGTGCCACCATGCCCGGCTAATTTTTTCTATATATGTATATTTTTAGTTGTCCAGATCATTTCTTTCTATTTTTTAGTAGAGACGGGGTCTCACTCTTGCTCAGGCTGGTCTCGAACTCCTGACCTTGAGCGATCCACCCGCCTCGCCTCGGCCTCCCAGAGTGCTAGGATTACAGGTGTGAGCCACTGTGCCTGGCCTTTTTTTTTTTTTAACCTAATCACCTTTTTGATTTGGATCTCCTATGCCACAGCCAGAGAGGAGTAGGTGCTAATTCCTGTCCTTTGGGCTTGAGGTTTCTCCTGGGTTGAGAGACAGGACGGTGGGGACCTTGCTGAGCGTCTGTGACAACCCCTCCTTTGAGGAACACTCAGCGAGACCTGGGGTGTTCGTGTGGTGGGACTCACCCTGCTCCCCACTCGCTGCCCCAGGCAGTGCCTCTACGAGGCCTGGTGAGCCCAGTGGAGAATTGCTAATGGCGTCTTGTGTCCGTGAACTCTGTATGTATTCATTTGTTTTCCTTTTCATACATTCTTAGAAGTAAAATTGTTAGATCAAACAAACTGAAATATTTTATCGTCAGCATTCTGGTTTTAAGACTGGTAATACCAAGTTTATTCCCAATCAATGCATTTCCTTCAACTCCAATAAGATAGGGCATTATATGTGAAAATATTCCCTAATTTGATAGGTAGAAAAATGGCATTGTCTTAATTAGCATTGTTTTGATTGGTAGTGAGGCTTGCATTTTTTGGTTTCCTGTGTTTTAAATAGGTGTCAAAGTTACATAAAAATTAGATATAATAGACATTTTGCATTATTCCTGCATATAGATCTTCATTTGGGCAGGTAAAGACCCTGAGGCAGTTTGGTTTCTAGGTATTTTGATGTATTCTAGTCATCACTCTTTAAGGCTGTGTTCTAGACTTGGTTTATGACTGCAGTTGGTTCAATGCTACTGGGTCGATGGAATTAATTCTTCAAGTTTTCCTGTTCTTAGTATTATAAGGCATTATGTGAGTTGATTCCTAAGAGTATTTATGAAAATATATAATATTGTAGTAGGGACCATATTATATGAATCTAAAACCAGGATTTCTGATTTTACGAGAACGAGTCATGTTTATGGGGACAGTGGGATGGGATATTTGGAATGTGGGTTGTAGTGTTATATCCAGAAGGTATTATCATCACAAGTGCCAGCATTTCCACACCGTGTTCCTCACACCACAAGTTCCTCAACGTATTAGTTTTTTCCATGCAGAAACTATTCTATAGTTAAAATAAGTGGGAAAACACTGACTTATACCAAGCTGAATCTTTATTTTATTTTGATTTCAACTGTGGGATTCTCAGGTTTTAGTCTAATAATGTGCATTGTTGGTCTCAGAGGGAACTCTCAACATTTGTAGAGTTTTCCAAATGAAACTTTCTTCAGTGGCAGCAGGAAGTATTGGGGGGAGACAGTGCCTTTTGATACAGTGAAGAGCCTGTACCAGGATAACAGTTTGGGAAATGCTTCATTGGAATAATTATAAATTCCTACATGGCATGAACCCACATTCCCTGGGGTTAAAACTCAGAAATAGTTTTTAAGTTGTGGATTAATGGAGTATTAATATGTGTGGAGGGTTCCTCCCTCCCTCCCTCCCTTCCTCCCTTCTTCCCTTCCTCCCTTCCTTCCTTCCTTCCTCTTCCTTCTCTTTCTCTTCCTCCTTTTTTTGTCTTGCAGTCTATTACTTTAAGCTCTTATGAGAAAAATAATGATATAACTGAAATGTGTGTGTGTGTGCAAGTACATGTGTGCCTCCGCAGGGGATAGTTCTTGCTGTGGAAATGAATATTTACTGCTTTTGAGAATAGCTCTTTTCCAGAATGAAGGGTAGCCAAACCAATATCATTGCAACATTGTGTTTGATGCTTCGTAATCTTAAATATAACTTAATAACACTGGTTTATTGACTGTTGTGGGTGAGGCAGTGAGCTGAGAAAGAAGGACAGAAGTTAAGTTTCTTGGCTTCAAAAAACTTTACCTTCGTTGGAGAGGAAATAAAAAAAACGGTGAAAAATAAAAAGAAAACTGAGATATTTACCAGTATAACACATTGACTGCCACACACATCAGGAAAAAATTTTTTTTCCTTGGGGCCACAGTGTTTTATCACAAAAATAGAATAAAAACTTTGAAAACAAAATGATCCTTTCCAATTTAATGAAAATTTTATTATTTTCTGTGTGTGAGTTATATGCAACTTGAAAAATTGTTCATATGGCTCCCAAGGTAAAGAGACGTGTGAGTTACATATGCTTCATGAGGCCCTAGGCTCAAAACTAGTCAGTTAAATACAATTCAGTTAATGTGTTAAGAACTGACAAAGTGTCATAAAATTGAACAGCGTGGATTGTGAACTGGTCATCTAATACCTGGCTATAGAAGATCAAAGGAGAGAGAGATGGCAGTGACATGGCCCATAAGTCAGGGGCTTCTTGGTGAACTGAAAAATCTCTGAATCTCTCTCTCTGCTCACGTGTGTGCGTGTGCACGTGTGCGTGTAGAACAAATGTCCATCTTCCTGCTACCCAGAGTTAATAACTGTTGGCATTTGATCATATTCACCTCTACTCTGTTGCTTTTAAGAAATACTACATCTGTGATAAACGAAGTCTCCTCTAGCTACACCATTCAGGTCTGACCCCTCCCTCCCTGCCTCCCCCTTACACACACACACACACACACACACACAGAGCAACCCCCTCGTGAGGTTCAGCTGTATCCTCCTTCTGGCTGTACGGTTTTATTATTTTATATATCCAAGTGTCCATACAGGATATATAGTGCTTTTGTGTACATGTCTTTAATTTGCATAAATGGTATTATGTACATATGCACAAACATTTTTAAATGTAGGACCTCAGGAACTTCCTGTGCCCTAGAAGCCCATTTCTAGTCTCCTGTTTTAAGGGAAGTTGGTACTTGAGCTGAACAGCTTTGCAGAGGCACAGTGCAAGGTGTGGCATGCAGGTGGACTTCTAGGACGGGAAGTAGGAAAGGGAGGGTCTCCTGAAGCTGTCATCCTGCCTGGGATGGACAAAATCCCCCTGAGGCCTCTAGAGTCTAGTTCTCAGCAATGCTATTTTCTCTTTCATTTGGCATTTGACACATACTTCTTCAGGGTTACTTATCTTTGCAGATGTATTTGTCCTGTTTCTTCAAGCTGTACTGTAAACTCCTTAAAAGTCAGGACTCTAATTCTTAATCTCTTTGCATCTTATATTTGTGCCTTACGTAAGAAATATTTTACAATGGATTTTTTTCTGGTTTTAAAAGGACTGTATAGTAGAAATGTTCATTATGGTGCTTGGTCTTTAAATAATTTTCAGAAACTAAACTTGAGGCTTATGAAGATAAACGATTGCAATTTAAGCCAGCCAGGAAGCTGTAACGTGGGCTTGGGTTTTCATTTGGCATGGATCTGTGGCTGATGCTATCTAAGCTTCCCTGTGCCGTCAAGGGATGGCAGACGGTGCAGGTAAGTGCAGACACACCCTTGCTTACCTGCTGACTGGAGCATTCACACCCCTCCACCCAACCAGTCAGGGAAGGGAAAATTCACATGGGGGCTTGGATGGGCTTGAAGCTGCTCTTCTGAGTAACAGAGAAACAGGCTAGCAGGGTTCCAGAATATACCGCAAGCTGGGGAGGAAAACAGAGCCCCCATAAACCTGTTTTATATTCTGTTTGTACAGTGTGCATGTTTTTAATATGTGTTTTTATTTTAGTTTACAGACCTTTCCCCCTTGCACAATCAGAGATTATTCAAAGTCTTCCCTGCCTGCCCCCTCTCTTATGTGTGATGTCAGATACTGAATGTGTTGGAAGCCTTTGAATGTTTTCATTTCTTACGGTTGAACCCATAAAGTTGTTTCCCTGATTGACTGTGTGTGCACTGCACGAACACACATGAGACGTTGCTCTGTTCTGATGGTCGTGTACAGCGCTTGTGTATTTAGAGACAAAGGGATACATCAAACTCTGGCACTTACTGTTTGATTTTATATTTTTAAAAACAATAGCTAAAGTGGTTGGGCTAGTTTAGGCTGACTTGCTCTATTTTCTTCTGGGTGCTTGTATAATACATCAACAGTTTATGACATGGTTTTCACCATTCAGTGGCTGAAGTCTTACCTGTAAATCTGCCATTATCATAGATGTACTCTTTTTTTGTGGGGAGAGGGGAGTGGAGGACAAAGCAAGTCATTCAAGTCACCAATTTTTAAAAAAAATACCTAAGGATCCAAAAAGACCAAGCAGGTACAAGGTGATCAGTGTATTCTACCCATTAGAATCATCCCAACCCACTGTTATTTTGTCTGTCTTAAAGCTCAGACTCTGGTACATCCTTGGAAACATTGCAAAGAATAGCTCCTCAGCCAAATCGTGGGGTGTTGTTTCTTTTTTTTTTTTGGTCGTTTTTTTTTTTTTTAACATGTTCACATTTCCTGTCAGTGTTAAGTGTTGAACTGCTTTGAAGGCTAGACTTAGGAGCTCCACACTCAAGCCTGAAAATGAATGTAAATGCTGAGAGTTCTGCTTTTGGGGGGAGGGGGTGCTTGCGGATGGGGTGAGGCCGTGATGAGTAGCTCTGTGCTCCTGATTCCAGGCTTCTGGAACTGCAGACGCCTAGTGTGTAGGGCCCAAACCATTTGGAACCACAGCTGAGATGCCAGAGCCAGCCCAGGCCCTGCCCTGGTAGGTGTGGCATCAGCCCAGTGCACCCGGTGGAATAGTAGCAGATGATTAGACTGGGAGGGACAGGAAAAGGAAGCTTCCAAAGGGAGAGAAGAATGAGGGTCATGGGCCAGGGCCCGGGAGGGGTGCGTCGATTGTGCTTTGAATGCAGGGAGGGGTGCGAGGTCAAAAGCTGGTTCAGAGGTGGTGAGGCAGGGAAGGGGAAGGGGAAAATGTTATGTGCTGGGCTAGGGAGGAGATGGAAAAATCAACTGGATAGGTGCAGGAAAGTAGCAAGAGGAAAAATTCCGGGTATGTGCTGGGCTACTGTTCCGGTCCACGCCAAGGTCTGCAGCACGAGGTCTGTGTGCCCCAAGGTGGGCAGTGGTTGGTCCACTGCATGTCCCAGTTGGTCTTATTTGCTTCGTGCTCTGTGGGAGACGAAGTTCCTTGGGGACCGTGATGCAAGTGCTGGCTCTTTCTGCGGAGCCTCCGGCACATCGGTTCACCCTTAAGAAATACTTGCTGCAAATAGGTATTCTGAGACTCGAAGCCTTAGAGGATCTTGCGACTCTGTTGTAGCTTCTCTTAGCTTCCCAGATGGCTCACGTGAAGACACCAAGTGCAGACACGGGAGCAGGAATTGCGTGTACGGTGGTGTTTAAATTTAGTCTGTCTTTTCTCTCCTTTTCGCTGTAGAGCTTTGGTTTCCCATTTAACATACACAATAAAGTCAGAATAAACACCTGGAAAGAAAAGTAAAGTTAGGAAAAGGCCAGAAGGCTTGGATTCTGAATCTGACCCACGGTCATAGGGTGGCTTGGAAAAGTCAGTCTCTCTTCCCCTTTGGGTATGTTTGTTGCCTGTGAAATGACTTTGCAGTAAGGAGCTCTTAAATATCTATGGAAAATACATAGAGTTGAAAGAATCATTCAAACCAGGCAGTAGGGCCATGTGGGACCAGGTGGAATGAGGGTTCGAATCCCTATTTCACCACTCACCAGCTTGGTGACCCTGGCAAGTTACCTTGAGAACTTGCCTCTTAAGAACCTCAGTTTTTCTGTCTATAAAATGGGTAAGAGTCATGGCCAAGATTGAATGTGAAGCCCGTAGCTCAGCCCACTGCCTAGCACAGTGTGAGCCTGTGTCCTGCATGTCAGCTCTCACCAGCGAGGAGTATTCACTGGAGTGGAACACGTTACGGAGAATATTAACCACACGGGTACTTCTGGGCACGCATATCCTAGCCCTTTGCTTCTTATATCTCATGGCCCTCCGTTTTTCTGAAGCCTTCCTTGATTCCTTAACCACCGACCAGAGAAACAACACTGTCCTCTGCTCCCGTTTGAGATTTGTTCTGCTCTTCAAGAGCTGGAATCTGTCTGCCTGTCTGGTCTTTACCTGGCTCATTTGCATGCCTGCTTTCCTCCCTAGATTACCTGAGCTGCCTTCAGGCAAAGGGTGCATCTACTGGCCCTTCTTTTAGCACTCACCTCCCTGCATGCTTCTTCCCACGAGGCACCTTATAAATGTTTTACTGAAGCGAGATGACAGTGGTGGGGAGAACATCTGGGACAGGGTTTGACATAAATCGGAGGGGCCGGTTGGCCCAGGTGCTGTGTTCCTCTGTGGTTGTGGCTACTCTGTTGCTCCAAAGCCAGTAATCCGTAAGGCATCCTCCTGTGGCCGCTCTTGCCCCAGAAACATGTGGCTACCACCCCCACAGTCCATGAGCTGGGCTGACAGACAGACACCATAAGGCAGAGTTCTAAGCTCCTCTTCCAAGGTGGCAGAATGAGATGCTTTCTCTCTATTTCCTAGGAATCTGAGCAGGTAGTTTCACCTTTTAGAGATAAGTCTGGGAGGTTGAAGTATAGGAGACCCTGAGATTGAAAATCAAAAATGTAATGTTATTTTAAATAAAAGTAGATTAAATAAGGAACCAGATAATTTCTAGAGTAAATGGCAAAGGCTATAGACCCTGCTGTAAGTGCAGTAGCATGCAGATGACTCCTGATTTTTTTTTCTCTTGAACTTGGGATCCCTACATATCACAGACAAGCATCAAAGCCCAAGATTCAAATCTGTTACTGAATGCATTCCAGAAAAGCGGGGAAAAGCTACCAATTTGTCATCTGTTATAAAATTTCATAACCTTTCTTTTCCTGATATTTTTGTACTATTATTCACTCGGCTTGCAATACTGCAACAGATTTGTGCCTGCTCATTTTACTACGTGTGCATGGCTGTGGTCTTTATTTTACAAGTAAAGACTGGCGGATTGAGCTAGCAATGCCGAAATCGCTCACGCTGCAAAATCCTGAAGCCAGGTTTTCTGTGGTGTGGGCTGGCTATTTTTAGGTATGGTCAGAAGGGAGCTGGTAAAAAACCTGGCCAGTCTCATTCCCTGGGTGGTCTTTGTCCGTTGAGGTTGTGGTCAGCATGGCACGGCCATTTGAGCAAACCTCTTGTGTCACTTCCTGTGTGAGCCGGGATGAAGGAAAAAGAGGAATCTTCATTTCCCTGAGTTGCCAGTTTTTCTTGTGTCCCAGTGGAGCAGAAGTAGCTTGGAAAGATTTTGAATTTTGTTTTTCACCGGATATGCAGATATGTTTGAGGAACGCTGGTAATGTCTTGTCTTGGGGTTTTGGAATGAGGAATAAACCACACATAATTTTTTGACTTTATTTAATAAAGTGAATGAACAGGCCATCAACCGGGTTCTTGAGATAAGGCACCGTGGGGTGATTTAGCGCTCTTTCCGTGATGATTTTTGAAGACGACGGCTTCCTTGGGAAGTCTTATTTTGAGGGTTTCACCAAATTTGAGCTCAATATTTAGTTAACACAGACGAATCATTATGGAACATGTTAATTCTGTTTTTCCATTTTTATACAATCAGTCTAACATTTCCTTCTCAAATACAATACTCTTTCAGGTTTTGCTCCTAAGCATTTTTCTAACTTTCTATTTCTATTTCAATATTTTCTGCCACCCAGACATCAACAGATGGACAGGGACGTTTGGGTACCCTCCCCCACCCCGCTCCCATCCCCCCATCCCCAAGTTCTCACGAACAACACACACAAGTGCCGAGTTCCGCCTCGCTGCCTGCTTCTTGGCACAGGCCTTTGATTCCTGAAATGCTCAGAGCAGACCAAGGAAAAAAAAATGTTTCTCAGGTGAGCCTGTCCAAGAAGATTTTTTCCTTAAAAAATAATTTCCTGCTGCTCTTCCCTCCTCCTCCCACTGAAAGGGGTGAAGGCAGATAGAATACAGACTCTCCCATAGTTTTTCCTCAACGTCCCCTTAGAAATGACGTCACCTTGGTCTGGTGGCCCCCGCCCATGGGCAAGGTCGGTGGCGATAAACATGGGGACTTTGAATGTGGATGGGACAGCCTCACAAAGCGCAAGGGCAGCCCGCGTGAAGCCAGAACTCATATCTACCTCCTTGTCCCCATCCTGCGCCTTGCTTTTGGTGCCTTCTCCTCATGTTTGCTGGTCGTAATAACGGAAATAGCAAAAAATGTCAGCCGACTACTGTCTGCATGTCGGCACTGGTCCAGGGAGTTTCAAAGGGATGTTTTATTGATTCTGTAATTGCACAATAGAATGGACAAGCTGAACGGGACCTCAGGGCCAGGAAAGCCCCTGCTCCAGCCGCAGCTCCTGGCCGAGCCAGCGTTTGGGGACAGCTCAGGGAGCAGTTGCAGCTCGAGGTGAAGTGTGTGCTTAACCCTTTCTCTAAACATGCCCCTTCAAGTTTCTTTTGTGTGTACATGTGTCCAGGCCACATCTCATTGTGGAGATCTCAAATGTTTAATTTCCTTTGAATCTGATGTCATGCCTAACTATTAGTGTTTTATGACTCTGCCTCTTGAAGGGCTCTTTTCAAACCTTGGGCATGAAAGACATTTCATGGGGGAGCCTCTTTAGAACAATGGGCTTTGACTAGGAACTTCTCATGACATAAAAACCATAGAGCAGGCCTCTGAACGAGACTTGTTAAGATACAGTAGCCCCTTCTCTGCTAATAAGCTGATTGCTTTCCAGACCCAAAGGGGTGGACCAAGCTGTTTTGCCAAAACAGTTGAAAATTAGCTCTGTCAACTTTTACTGCTGCCATATTTTATACTGGCACACGTATCGGTACTGTTCTATTAATTTGGTTAGAACAGGAAACATTTGGAACAAAGGCGTTTTTAAAACCAAAAAGGGATTGCAGAGGACTTGACAGAGCTCTCCACTTGGAGGTCAGGCGATTTTTAGAACTGCTTCATAACGTCCCCAATCTCCATCGTCCTGCTGGGTGGAATGATGCTCAGTCTTTTGCTGCCGGATTCCTCCTTTTGAGGGTTGTGGACTTTGAATGTAGATGGGACAGTCTCACTCTGGAGGAGGAGAGAGGCTGTTCCCCTATCACATGGTATTTATCAGCTTTATTAAAAGCCATGCTGCTGGTACCTGAAGATGGGACTTCTGTTTGACTTAATTTACCCTCTAGGCAATTTCCTCTTGGCTCGTGGTTCCATTCTTCACCTCAATTAGGAAGACTCTGAGATACTGCTATTCCGAGCTAATCTTTTTCGTGAACTCCAGGTACTTGTTTTCAGGTTCCTGGAAGGTATCTTCACGAAGAATCCCCTCTTCCCCGCAGATCTCTGTAGGGGCATTTCTGGGATGGAGTTTGTCATCTTTCGTGTTCTCATCCTCCTGATTGCCTGCATCTGTTAATTTCATCACCACCTGTCCAGCCGCTCATGCCTGAAAGCCAGGAGCCGTCTTTACTGTTATTTGACCCCTCGCTCCTCATGTTGCCTTAGTTGCTAAATTCTGGGACTTCTATCTGTCCTTTGCTTGAATTCTCCTTGCTGAGCTTCTCCTTTCATAGGGGCCTTTGGTGTGTTTTGTCCATGTTACTGTGGTAGCCTGCGGCTGACAAATCTACCTTAACGCATCGTTCCTGGAATAACCCAAATCACGCTACACAAACTTGTTCAGCACCTTCAGTAGCTCTTTTTATCCACAAGAGCACCCAGCCCCCATAGCCTGGCACCCCAGGCCTTCTGTGATCTCCCGCATACTCCCTCCGTGGCATGGTTTCTGGTTCTGCCTGACCTTACCCTTCACATGCCCTTCACTCTAGCCAGACCCTCCACCGAGTGTCCTTCCAGCATCACCGACACTGCTGTACACATGTCCCAGCTCCTTTTGCTTTGTATGAAATGCTTTTTCGCTCTTCTCCTTTATTTTCTGTTCATTTGTCGATTCATGTGTTCCGCAGCCGTGAATTGAGTACCATCTTTGTGCCAGACCCTGGGCTACATATTAGATATATGGCAGTGACCGAAACAGCTGCTCTTCCTGCCTTTATGGTCTGTTAAGGGAACAAATAACAAATAAACATACAAGTATAAATTGAGATGATTATATGTAAAAAAGCCCATCTGAGCTTCTAAGAGCCAGTGCAAGAAGGGGGCTGTTTTAGAAGGGCTTCCTGAGAAAACGATTTTGAAGTGAAGGCTTGGAGGATGAGAGGGAGAACACCACGCACAGAGGTGGGAGAGAGCCTTTGGGGCAGAAGGGACCCCAGAGTGGCAGAGGCACGTCTTGAAGGAACTGAGAGACTCTGGCACTTTACCTGTTGAAGTTTTCGTTTTCCTTTCGTAGATCCACAGTGTTCCTCCTCTTACCGGAAACTGTCTTTCATTGGCTCAGCAGAATGCATGTCTGCCTGCCCTGTTCAGTATTCCACTTTGGTCCCCGCGTGCGACACTCCTCCCTTTTGCCTCGAGCAAGTCACCTCTGAATTCTTTGAGGGCAGTGACTATACATTTCTATTTTCCTTCCTGATATCTTCCAAATGAGAGATTTCTATCTAACAAGAATTTACAGATCATTCGGTGAGTTATTTATTGATGCCATAAATGTCATTAGAGAAGTAGCTTACCTTTAGCCAAGAGTTGAGCTTATGTTATTGAGTCTCTCCCCTGACTCTTTTGCCCGATTCTTCCAGTGTTCATGGAACTTTTTCAATCCTCAGACCTGCCTGCATTCCCAGAGAGTGGCTTGTTTGCCAGCTCATAGGCGAAGAGGTGTTAGTGCTAGTTAATATCCTCTGTCAACCTCCCCTGGAGTCAGAGAGCCGGCATGATCAGAGAGTCGTGCACTGATTTTATGCTAGGACTTTTCAGTCCTGGGCAGAGACCTGGATGACCCAGCATGGTGGTCAAACCCAGCTGGCCTGCAGGCTATGGTCTTGAACAAGCCATGCTCTTGATTGATGTGGTTCAGCAATATGTGGATGGGTGTATATGGTTGGGATCCTGGAAATTTGCTACAGTTTGAATAAGCTCAATTTAATGGCCCTTCATGTTGGATGAATGTCATGGTAGAGAAAGAAATGAGGACAAATGTAGAGATATTCATAAATCTCATGTCTTTTTTGGTTCTCTCTTTTTTTAAAGTGGTTTAGCTGCTTTGACTAAACGAAATCTTATTTGGGCCCCCGCCCCCCACATTTAAAATAAACAAAAGTTGAGTTCTTATGGTTGACTAAAGGCATTTGTCCAAAGCTTCTCCTTCTTGTTTTTTCATTCAGCAGATACTTATTAAGCACTTATTTTGCCAGGGACTCTGCTAGGAGCTGAGGAGGCAGTTACAAACCAGAAAGTCAAGGGACTTCCAACTCTGAGCAGTTGCCCTCCTCCCCACCTCCCACACCACAGTGGCCCATTGGACCGGAGTTTGAAAACCACAGCCTGTATTAAAAACAGTAAAGTGAGGACACCTTATAGGTTATTATCTGACATTTGCAAGTTAGCATATTCCCAGTATATTAATAAAAATTCAAAATAGTGCTTTTTATCTTTTTCTTAGTAAACACTTGGAGAATAGCAACTGCCATATGCATTCCCCTCTGCCTAGAAAAACTTTCCCTTTTCTTCACAGTCACTCCTTACCTCTTATATTTGGCTTGCAACTTCCTCCCACCCCAGGCTGAAGGTTGTTTCATGTGAGTGTTTGGCTTTTCCAATTGGATTCTTCAAGGCAAGGGCTGTGTCCTCTACTCTGATAGCAGTGAGCACAGGGTAAGTACCAGTTGCTTGATGAATCCTGAGGACCAGTTATCCCGCTCAGCAGTGACACCAGCCGTTATGTTGGTGGCTCTCCTAGGATGTCTCAGAAATCAGTGGCAAAATTGGAGTTCGGATTTTTGTGGATTTTTAAAAACTTTGTTCTCAATTTGTTTCCTCATTGGTAACATTGCAAGGCTGTGTTGAGGACTGCAAATGAGATAGGGAACGGGGCCCACCCAGTACCTGCATCATAGCCCGGCCTTGCAAAAGGTAGACATTATCCTTATCATGGCTTGAAAGTCGAACCTGGAATTTAGCATCTTCCCTATTTGACTGCAGAGAGCTGGTACTTACGTTTGCCTGGTTTCCAGTTCATTGTTCTGTCTTTCCTATTGTTGGTCAGACTATTGTTAAACCATCCCTTAGCCCAGTTTATTGCTACTACTTGCAAAAATTTCATGTTCTGGCGGAAATGTTAGCATTAGAAATATGTTTCTGCTGGTACATCTTTATAGACTTTTGGATATATTTAGGGCCACTCATGAAATCCTGTCCCTAAGACAAGCTGACTAAATACAGCTGAAGACAGCTCAGGCTCAGATCACATATAGAATGGGGGGGCATAGTAGTACTTCCCGGCCAGGGTTACCGCAGGACTCAGGGAGGAGATACAAAGTGCTTGGGCTTATTGGTAACATCTGTGAAGTACACACAAGCCAGCCCGGGTTGCCCCTGGCTTGGCCCCGTGGGCAGCTGCTCCTCCATCGTTGGTTCTGTGGCCTCTGACTCTTCTTCAGGTCTTTTTTGTGCCCATTTTAGAACCGTGTCTGAACATGCCGACCAGCGGGAGGATGCTCTTTGTGTTAGCAAAATCCGCTCTAATCCCGGATGTCCTATAAAGTTGAACAGTTTGTGGAGGGGAGACAGAGGGCACACCTTTAGGACTAATGTGTTTTTCCTTGGCAGAAGTCCAGGGTGAGCCTCTGTCTTTGCCAAAGGAACACCACCTCAGGGCCTGTGACTAGGATGTTCTAAGTGGCCGGGTCGGTCTTGGGAGCGGGAGCCAGAAGCCTCCTCCTCTCCGTTGGATGCGCGCTCAGACTTGCTCCATGATGCGTTTGGCAAGTTGTCAAAACTGTTGTGTGTGTCTCTCTCTCTCTGTCTCTGCTTCCTCGTCTGTAAAATGGGCTTAATAACACCCAGGGAAGGAAGGACTTGCAGGTGTTGTGTGGATTCATAAATTCACCCTCAGACAGAGCTTTGAAGATGTGAAACCATCTCTAGAGGTTTGGAGGTGTTGTAAACACGCTGGACCGGAGGCGTCGGCACCTTGCATCTCTGGGTTGCCTTGTAGCAGCTGGGTGGTCAGAGGTGTCAGATTGGGTTTCAGGTGGCTCTTCCCTCACTTCCGAACAAGTTTTAATTTTCTCCAAAGAAACCGTGACTCTCTGTCCTAGCTTAGCCATGGGGACGTTTATTGGAGTTCACGTTTGTTTTTTTCTCCATACGAAAGGAAGGGTGTGTGTGTGTATGTGTGTGAGAGAGAGAGAGAGTCAGTGAACCCGTAATTTGTAGGTAAGTCTTACTGAAAGTGAGATGAAAGAATTTCAAGATTTACACAGCCGAGAGAGAGAGGCACTCACTTTTTTTATTTTCCTCCAGTAGTTAAGTTTAGCCACTAGACCCTTCCCAGAAGTGTGGGAGCTCAGCAGCAGTATCAATTAGTTCCTTCCACGTTTAATTGGAAGGACTTGCTGCAACTTGGGCGATTATTCTTTTGGCTTTCTTTTCGATGATTTTCCCACACTTCAGATTCATTTGGAACAGGTTTTCAGCCTTACTCGGGTGGAAACCTGTTTTCAGTTGTGGGCTCTCCTGACCTCACTGGGAGGGTGAGAAGCGAGGTGGGGATGGGGGCGAGGTCCCCAGGCCAGCAGCAAGAGCATCATCTGGGCGCTTGTTAAAATGTTGGTTCTTGGGCCCCACCCCAGACCGACTGAACCTGTCTGTCTTTTACCAAGATCACCAGACAATTCATACACATTGAGGCTTAAGAAGCGCCAGAGCATTTTACTTTGTGTGTTATTTTTTCTAATAGGAGGAAGGGGGTTGGGGCCGTTCGTGGAGACGTTTATGTTTACGCGGGTGCTGTTACATGCTTCTCCCTGCCGAAGTGCCTACATTGTCACTCCCCTTGACTTCTGGCTTCCTTTGCGTGCTGCCCTCGACTTGTGTTAGAAAGCTGTGAAGTGTGACCGAAGCTCGCGGGTGAGTTAATGTTTCCTGTTCCACATCACACCATTAAGATGCCGCGGTGTGTGAAAGTAAAGGATGCTCAGGACCCAAATCGCGGGATGATGGCAAGACTGCCTTGAAACGTTGGGCCGGGTTGTTTGAAAATCTCAAAGGGACACAGCTCCTAAAATGATGAAATAGGAAACCGAGGCCACGTCAGGAGGGGATGAGATTATGACTCGCTTCTTGAGCTGTCAGATGAGGGGCTCCATCAGCAGCATGGGGGTATCTGGGGTGCTGATCATAGGCAGGTTAACACTGGTCTGTGTCTGTGTCAGAGAATTATGGTAGGTGGTGACGGTTTTAAGACTAAGTCTGCCATTCTGAGAGAGGGTTTGGGCAGTGACTTGGTGACATCATCCCACTCGGATGAAAGAAGAGTTGAGCCAGCCTTTCTTTGGGCAGGAGGTCCTGAGACCAGCAGCCTCTATATTTGTAGTATGAGCCATTCATCATGCGGGGGTCTCTGTCCAGAACTGGCTGGTGACCGACGTTTGCATATTGCGGTTGTCCTAAAACAGGATGCACTGCAGTTTGTTATCATGCATTGGGGAGATGGCCCTCAAACCATTTATGCTTCTCTGAGAGAATGTCAAATTGTATAAATTCACGATTATTTAGGAAATGCATGCAATTTTGGTGGTCTTATTGAATAAAAAGATAACTAGATTGCCCTAGCATCGAGAAAATATTGAAACCATGTGTAGCTTTATTCTTTTTTCTGAAATTATGAACAGGGCATAAATTTACCTGAGGGTAGAGGATGGCATCACTTAGCTAAATTCACCTCTAATGTGTTTAATTTTTTTATCCTGGTGTCAAAATTGAGGAAAATAATATTCATTCACTTTCTCTTATGGTTTCATTCTTCCTTTGCTCATTCTTACTTGGTTTTTCCCAAAGAATGTGTTGCTCAGTTCTCATCTTCAGGAAACACCTAACTTGGGGAGCGATGGTGACAATTTTCCTTTGATGTGTCTGTCTCTTGCAGACTGATGTATTCCTAGTCGCATCTCAAGGGCTATCGTAGGGTGAGGCTTTGTGGCGTGCTAACATCGTAGAGCTGGAGAGGAATGTAAAAGTACTCGCAGTGCTGTGATTTCATTCCATGGGCCTGGGGCTGACCAGATGCTAGTTAAGACAGGAGGTAGGAACTCAGATGCTTCGGGTCAGACAGCAAAACTACTTTATTCAGGCCGGGCGCGGTGGCTCACGCCTGTAATCCTAGCTCTCTGGGAGGCCGAGGCGGGCGGATCGTCTGAGCTCAGGAGTTCGAGACCAGCCTGAGCAAGAGCGAGACCCCATCTCTACTAAAAAGATAAAGAAATTAATTGGACAACTAAAAATATATAGAAAAAATTAGCCGGGCATGGTGGTACATGCCTGTAGTCCCAGCTACTCGGGAGGCTGAGACAGAAGGATCGCTTGAGCCCAGGAGTGTGAGGTTGCTGTGAGCTAGGCTGACGCCATGGCACTCACTCTAGCCCGGGCAACAGAGTGAGACTCTGTCTCAAAAAAAAACTACTTTATTCATAGTACTTTTTTTTGTAAGAGACAAAGTCTCACTTACATGCCTAGGCTGGCCTCAAACTCCTGGGCTGAAGTTATCCTCCTGCCTCAGCCTCCCAAGTAGCTGGGACTACAGGCATACCCCACTACGCCCAGCTTTATTCGTAGTAGATTTTGCTCATTCCCTACTTTTCTGATCAACCACCACCTCTGATAGACTCTAGTTTTGCATACATATATGCAAATGTGTATATATAGATGTGTATGTGCAGTGCATGTATGTATGTGTATGTATATAGGCTTGTGTGCCTATCTGTATGTGTTTATGTGTGTACATCAATATGTTTATATGTATGCATAGGGGGTTTTTTTCCCAACATTTTAAGGAATGCCATGATAGAAACAGTTGGGATGCACATATTTCGCCTGCTACACAGATGAGGGCACTGAAGCCCAGAGAGGTGAAGTGACCACTGCAGGGTCCTGGCAGTGTTAGAATTCCTGCCTCTTCTTTCCCGTTACTTGCTTTAACATGAATTTCGTCACCTTCCACCTGACTCTTTCTGCAGCTACACGATTACTTGTCAAATCATAGTAACACAGAATTACTCCACACCCCCATTTTTGCCGTATCTTTAATACATTTGGAATATAATACACCTCATATTTTTTCTGTAAAATTGCTTTAGAGTTAAAATTGCTTTAAAGTTTCTATTATTTATTTTTACCTAGCATTTTTCATAAAAGAAAACTTTACAATTTGGCCATAAATGGAAAACTGATATGAAGGTGTACCATAATGCAATGCAGTGAACACCGTAAAAATAAATACCTAGCTATTAAAATGTGTGCGTGTGTGTGTGTGCGTGTGTGCACCTGTGCTCATCCATTTGCTACCTAAAGCCATCCCATGTACCATGGTACTTGCAGCGCACTTTGGGAAATGCTGAGTTAGACCAGAAACCTCCAAATCTGTTTGCAAATGATGTGGTGAATTGAGAGACCACTCGCTGAATGACATTGCCCTTGCACTCTGCTGGTTGAGATGACAGATGTTCATGGAGATCCAGTTTCTCTCTTACCTGTCAAGAGCAGGTGTTAGGTACAGCCTTGAGTAAGACCAGCCCAGTTTCACCCAGGGCGTATAACCTCTGTAAACATCTACTTTTGATTTTTTTTCTTTACGGTTCTACAAAGGTCAGAAGGTACACTTTGGAATATTGTTTTCCCTTTTGTTCTTCTCATGTGCCTGTAATGTCTGATTCTTAAATTCTTAAAATATATAATCTTTTAAAAAT
>NW_012149630.1:1211607-1274174 GCF_000956105.1 Propithecus coquereli
AAAATAATAAAAAAAATATATAACTGAATCAATGCTTTCTTAATTCTCCATAGTGATACTGGCTGTAAATGAGTAACTGGAGAAAATATTCAGATTGTGTTGCCCGAAATTAATCTCTTGGTTCAGAGTTTGTGTCCTACCCTTGGATTTCTGGTAGTTGACAGCAGCGTTTGGATCTGAGGTGAGCATAATGAAATATTTTGGTTCTGACAGTTGCTAATTTCTTTCACTGTTAGCTCTTTTGAGTGAAGGAGAAAATCCAACCCTTTTATCACTTCAAAATAATTATAGAAAAAAGAACCAGCATTGAATGAGTATATTATGGAAAACAAAAGAAAGGAACAAATTGTTGTTTTCTGCCCTTGTTATTTGAACCCAGCTCCCCAAAATGAACAGTACATACAAGTTATGGAGCCCATGAGGGAAAATCCTAGAAAAATTCTGCTTAGCCTTTTTTCCTGTGCAGGAGAATATGCAAATGGGCTTTCTGTGGACGCTCTTGTCACACCCTTGTAAAGGTTCTGTGGGGGTCCGTGCATCTTACTGAGTTGAGCCTCCTGCCAGCTTGGAGGGTTTGATTGTTTTTGCTAATAGAGACAGATTTTGTCATTAGAGACACCCAAGCGTGATGCT
The DNA here is from genome assembly GCF_000956105.1 of Propithecus coquereli. Classification (NCBI taxonomy): domain Eukaryota; kingdom Metazoa; phylum Chordata; class Mammalia; order Primates; family Indriidae; genus Propithecus; species Propithecus coquereli. The sequence goes on from NW_012149630.1 coordinate 1,212,241, forward strand.
GCCTTCGTTCTTTTTGAGTGTATGGTCATAGAAATCCCTTTGGCTTTAGGTGCAATTCAGTGGAGACACACACACGCGCGCACACACACACACACACACACACTGCACAAGCACACAGAATTTGACTGTGGAATTGGCAAGGAATAAGTGAGCCAAATTTGGCCTGTAGAAATTAACACTGGCAACTTCGTGAGTAAAAATTACATGAAAAGCGCTCATGAGGGAAGGAAGAAGGAAAAAAAAAAAAACTAGGATAACAGTGCAACAGACCACATTTCCTATCCACAGTCTGTCTTCTCGGGGGTGTTTGTCTAAACAGCATTGCCAGTTTTTCTAAACAGTACTGCTGATGTCCTCGATCTGTAATATGAAGTGAATCGGCGATGCGGACCAAATGCTCGTTGGGTTGAGAGTTCCTTTATTTGGCCAAATTAAACCCAACAGCCTCAGCTCTGTCCAAACTTGTGCTCGTCCAGGGCCAGCTAAGATGCCTGTCCCCATTTGTAGATCTGCAGAGGAAAATAAAATGATGCATTAACTGTTTCCCATCCTTTTGGTTGAAAGGAATTTAGTTCTATATAAAACATAATCAATTTTTTGTCTCCTAAAAGCTGGAAATGTAATACTTTGAGATTGTCTCAAATGTGAAAAAAAAAATCACAAGAAACTCCATGTGGTTTTAAGAAAGATACGTTCAGATATTAAAAGCTTGTGTGGATAGTCTATTATTTCCCTCTGCCATCCTTAGCATCTGCTGAAGAAGATATCCAGAAGCACAGTGCTCATTTTTAGGAGGACAACTTGGAATGGTTTATGGTTTTGGTTTTGGTGCCGGGTCTTGCACGTCTTAGTCCACAAGCTCAAATACAGAGATAATTGGAAGTCTAAAATCAATAACGATGGAACATAGCCAATGTGAAACAGATGCCGGAATAAACCATCTGTAAATTCCACGGTGGGTGAGGTTGGGGCTCAGAACATTTATTTGCATCCCATGGACAACTCGACTGAGCCCTGAGGATGCTACGTGTCGGTACCATTTGACTCTAAGGCACTCTGCTCCCCAACTCTACCTGTTGTCTGACATGTCTTTGCAGAACTGCTCAGAGCATTTTGTAAGGACTCCCCTGGTGTTTTGCATATACCAGGAATCTAGTGTATAAGGTTGGGCTTTTGTTTTTATCAGAGACTGGTCCCACTCCAGGGTGCCCTGTATTCAGTGGCCTGGGTCATCTTTTCAAAATGCAAATGTGATTGTGTCCCACTCACCTGTTCACCAAGCTGAAGTCCCTTCACCGACCTCCCACTACCCTCATGATAAAGACAAAATTTTGTAACAGGTTCAGGACAGCCTTCATGGTGTAAGTTTTGCTTCTTCTCCCTCTATGCTCTCCCCTCCCCACCTTTTTTTTTCTGCTGCAACCACCCTGGTTATATCCTGCTTAGCTTCTGAGTGCCTCAGGGCCTTTGCGTATGTAGTTCATTCTGCCTGGAATATGCCTCTTTCTCCTCTTCACTTACTCCATCCTTCAGCTCTCAGCTCAGTTGTCACCTCCTTGGGAACCCTTCCTGACTATCTCAACACTCTCCTTATATTTTCATCTGGCTCCATATAACTTGCATTTGTGGCATTCATTTCTATATATTTTATACATATCTTTGTTTCTATTTTGATTATTATCTGCCTTCTCCCTAATTCCAAAAGGCAAGAATGTAACTTTCCAGGTACTGGTGCATTCTGGTCTCTAAGTACGATCAATGCCTGGCACAAAGTAGAAAATTTGTAAATATTTCTTCGCAAATGATGATAGTAGTTGGTCTATCACTCCTGTGATGAAAGATGCTGAAGTCTCAGCTTTCTGTTATCTTGAGCCCCTTTGAAGTCCTATTTTAAAACCAAACCAAATGGTTTACTTACAAACCAAGTGGTTGCTCTTTAAGTGGTTTATTTTATCAGTTTTTTAAAGTGGCCTTTGTGTTACAGGGCTGAGGTTCTTTTTGAGGGGTGATTATGTGTTTTGTGGTGTTAAGGGCAGTTTGTGGTCATCACCATTTTATAATGAAAGACCCAAACATCAGATACTAAAGGCTGTAATAGAAAAAAAGAACAGCTAATTCTTGAGTTACGTTCTGCTTACACTTACTCTTCCTAATAATGAGTCTGCCTGTCTCAGTCTCTCTTTCTCTGTTCGCTTGGTGTTATGGGGCCATTTGCATCCATATACCCCTGCAAAAGCCACTAAAATCTCTCAGCCACAGCGTCCTTCTCTGTGAAAGGAGAGAGATGGATTCCATGCTATCTACGTTCCCTCCTGGCTCTAACATTCTAGGTTTTATTTGTGTAAATATTGGCTCGCACATCAAAGACCCAGGTTCAAAAAACCTGTTTTTATGTCTACATCTTATAAAGCCTCCATGGTTTCGTGAAACATATTTTGCTATCAACAAGAGTGAAAATTATAATCATGATTTATAGACTGAAAAATTATCATACTGAAAGATACTAGTTTGTTTTTTTAATCACTGGGATCCTCGTTTCTTTTTCATGGGACTTTAAATAGATAATCTATGGAGGAAATCAAGGATTCTTTGAACAAACCAGTTTGGGCTGTACTTATTTTGTTATATTGAGAATATCTCAGAACCCCTGCTACGGCCATGTTGTGCCTTATGAATTTCCACGGGGTGGGTTATTGTATACTTCAGTCCAGATCCCCTTCCCTTCTTTGGAATGTGTGTGTGTGTGTGTGTGTGTGTGTGTGTGTGTTGGGGGTGGGGTTCTAATACAGATGACTCTTAAGATATGAATGAGAACTTATACTGCCAAGTACCTGGATTTTTCACAGGATATGATTAGAGATACTTTGGGTGTACCTTTTCAATTTTTTTTTTTTTTAAACAAACAACAGTAACAAAATGCCAGGAAAATGTATAATAGTATTCTGAATGAGAACATGGTAATGGATTATTAAATGAAGCCAGATGCAGGATTTGAAAACTAACCCCCGAAGCTATGAGATTCTGCTGATCCATCAGTGAGTGCTATTTAAAAATTTAAGGGCCTGATCTAAGTTATTTTGTTTGCTCTGTGATTGTCTTATTATTCATTACCCATGGCATTATCATCAGCACATCCCGCCTGTACAGGCAAGGCTCAAAAGAGGTATATCCCCCTCCCCTTGTCCCTTCCCATCAGCAGCCTGGGGCATGTTTAGAAGACTCCAAGAGCTATGTCAGAATATTCCTCAGACCAGAGGCACTTCCCTCCATTTGCTCCCCACTTGTGATAATTGGAAGCAAGACCTAAACCTTACCCAGTGAGTCCTCGACTTGGCAGATGAGTTTGCCGGTGCAGAGGCTAAAGGCTGGGGATACATACGCTACCCTGCCGCGTGGGGGGCGGAAGGTGCTCCAGGTCTGGGCAGTGCACCTGTGGCCGGGATTTTCCTGGCCTTCCACAGCCAGCGGCTGGGGCCCAGGTGGATGCTGACCAAGTGCTTTCTGATGCGGAGGGCACAGAGCTGGGTGCAGAGGCAAAGGACAGTGGCCTTGTTAACTTGTGCATCGGAAACCTCATGCGGTGGATTGTTTATGACAGCCGGCCAAAATGCAGAGCCTGGAAACAGGAAATCCCCATCCCGTTCTACTGACAGTCTCAGGGAGGCGATTAGAAATTGTTTTAGAACTGCATCTGAAAAATCGTTAATCTTCTGTTAAACGATTTGGATGGCTAGCAGGACTGGGAGTTAGTTGAGTCCTCTCTGTGGCTTTTCTTTGCCCTTGGTGGCCAGCACTCCCATGGATGGCTGTAACATGCAGCTCTGCACAGAGCTGCCACAGCCCAGGAGGGGACGTATCGATGGCGTCAAAGATTTCCTTTGCTTGCCTGCCTCGAATTTCTGCTCCCATCCTTGGCTCCTTCTCTTAGTCGCATATCTATTTAATTTCACAAGGAATGAATGTTTATTGCTCAGGAAAATGAGAAAAAAAAAGTGCATATAGGTAATGAGGGAAAAAGGATATAAAAATTGTTACTGGTAACATTTTGTGGTATTTCCTTCCATTGTTTTTTTCTAGGCATGTAAGCGCACACACCCATATATATTTTTTTAAATGAGGTCAGACTGTACATGCTGTTTGGTAGTTTGTCTTTTTCCCTTCAAATATATTGTGGAAGTTATCCTGATTTGTGTCAAAAACCAAAATAGACGGATAGAGATATGGTAAAGCAAGGGAGCAACATTGTTAATTGGTGGAATCTAAGACGCAGATATGGGCGTTCAGTATATTGTGCTTTGAACTTGTCTGGATGTTCGAACATTTTTCTAATAAAATGTTGGGGGGCGGAATTCCAGTGGGGGAGGAGAAGAAAAATTAAACAAGTTGTAAAAGTACTACTTCTGTGTGTATGTATATATTTGTGCAGGCGTGTGTATGCATGACACACACATGCATATGACATCTTGCTACATCGTTCATGTAGATGCATACCATCCTTTGAATGGCAGCTCTATGTTGCATCATGTGGATGAAGTGTCATTTATTTAGCAAGTTTTTTATTGATTGAGTATTTAGGTTATTTGTGTTTGTGTGTGTGTGTTTGTGTTTTAATTGGCTGAATAGCTAGTTGGCTTATTGTGGGTTTTGTTTGCTTGTTTGTTCGTCTCCTCCATTTCCATGTGTTTTCGAAAGACGAAGCCGTGTGCGTGACTTTGGGCAGTCATTCGTATACATCAGGAGACAAAGCACCCATCGAAACTCCTGCTTTTGTTTTTTACTCCTACTACGTATGTGCCCAGGTGGCACGTTAATTCTCCAGCCGGTTAGCCTATATTAAGCAGGACAATATTTTTAATTAGACAAACATTCAACATCAAATGTGTTTATTCTCGCTTGCCTATTTTCTTCTTAAATTGACGTGTAGTGTCAGTGGTTGTCAGGTGCCCTGTAAGAAGGTGGAGGAGAGGCGGGGGTCATCGTATGGTGGAGTTCACCAGATGTGAAGGATGAACCCAGTCTCATTCGGGACCACAGCCTCTATGGAGGGCCCATCTTTTCTTTCTGTGTCTTTTGTTTGTGCTTACCCAAAGAGAGGATTTGGTTGCATCATCTTGAAGTATTCAGAGTGGCGCATCCCTCTTGGTTAACATTTACTTCAAAGGGTAGTTGGGCTTTCTTGTGCCTCATTTGTGGTTGCCTTTGGCTTTACGTTTCAGGCCTTGGTCTAGCCCACTGTGGCCAGAGTGCTGTGTTGTTTTCATCTCCTCAACAGAGTCATAGCATTGAGATCAAGGCAGAAAAGCTTTGGGGCCCCTTTGATCAGAATGTGCCCCTGAATACAACAGATACCTCAGTCGTAGAAATCTGTCCTTCACCCCACCCTATAAACCCCATTATGTCTTTGCAGAAGGTAGTTTGGGAGGTGGTTACTTTGAGCCCTTGTGGAGTTCCAGGTGGGGCCTCTGAGACTGAGAGACATTAAATAACTTGCCCAAGGGTGGCCAGATACAAGGACCAAGTCTAGGTGTCCCCATACCACCTTAACCTCTTGGCGAAGGTCCCAAGGATTTTGAATAGAATGCCAAACAGGAGAAAGAGCTATTTGTCCAAAAAACAGGTCATTTTAAAGATTGTAGGAGGAGACAAGTGCCATAGGGCAAGATAGTGACTGCTCTGTTTAGAAGCACTTCCACTTTTAATAGTAATAACGACATTCCTTATCATTTTTGAAGCTTTGGGGCTATACATATCAGTCACGGTGATGGGCACAGTAATGTTCATTATCTCACTTGATGTCTCCACATCTCAGTGGGTGGGATGAGCATTGGGAATCCCCCTCCCCACGCCCCAGATTATTGGTGAAGAAATTGAGGCTTATGGGCTTACTCCGGCGTCAGAGTTGTAAGTGGCGGAGGCTGTATCGGAATTGAAGTTTCCTTCATTCAAAGGCTGGTAGTGCTTGTTTGTTGTGCCACACTGGGGGAGGACTTAATTGATGCCACTTTTTATAGGTGGTTCTCTGTGAGAGACCTCGCCTGCCACCCGCCAGCATCAAGTGGTCAGAAAATAAGGTAAAAAGACCATTCAGCCTCTAGCGTAATCCCACAACAGGCTTATTTATTCTGGAGAGGGAACTGGTACAGGTACATAAATAAATGCATGGAGCAAGGGGGTTACAGATTTGTAGACCTACCTCCTGTGTATTGTGAGATGCACAGTGTACCCTTGGATACTTACATATGTGAATTTAAAAATTATTTTACATCCTGTTGTCCCCCTCAGAGAGTGGATTGATTCTTCCAAATCTTTGCACATAACTAACCTTGGAGAGCCCCTAAAGCAAGGCCTAATAACCTGCATCTCTCGGAGACAACGGCTTGTCTGCTACACGTATGGAGCCGTACATGATAAGGCATACTTCCAGTCAGCTTCCAACATGAGCACTAGGTGAGAAAATAGATAAACACCAGTCATACCTAAAAAAAGCCATATAAAAAAATGTTCTGGGGAAAAGACATTTGTTGCTTTCTTATACAAAGGACAAAGATGTGATGTGTCTTTCAACTTTGTCATGCAACAAAGCATATTCCAGTTGAAGTCCTGATTATTCTGTGATACAGCCCGCAGATACATCAGAAACGCAAAATCAATGTGTGGGGGGAATTTTTAAAAATGTATTAAAGCAGTGTTTGACATTTGTTTCATCATTCCTTTGGGAGGACAGAGGAAACATTGATCTAGTTTGCACGGCAGTTTTAAAAACACATGGGTGCCCGTTTTTACTACCTAAGCACGAGGACACAACTTTTGGTGAATGAAGAAGGCACAATCTTTTGTGAGTAGTTACGTTTACATCAGGAAAGATAAGCTACAACTTAAAGCACACCGTAATTTCTTGAAATAGAAAAAATTTGGAAACAAAAATAATAATTCACCTGAATTCTACAAAAGCTCTAATTAGCTCTGATATAGAAACAGATTTTTTTTTTTACCTTTAAAAAAAAATTGTGGGCAGTTAATTCAATAAAAAATATCAAAAGATCAATAATATCTCAAATCTTTTCAGACTAATTATTTGCTTTTTCGAAATGGAAAATAACTCCTGGGTGCAATTTAGTGAGCATTGTTTTGTGCCAGGCACGGTGCTTCTTTGCAGTACCTTGTTGTGTCTTCCCCCAAACTCTGAGTATTAAGTCCTGATGTCGGCCATATTTTATAGGTAAGGGAGCTGGGACTTGGAGAGAGAAAATAACTTGCCAGGCCACACTGCTTTTAAAGAGAGGAACTGAGACTTGAACCCAGGCAGTCTCACCCTGCAGTTAGAACACCTAACTGCTGGACTGTATTGCTTTTACTTCAAGGCGTTTTGTTTTAAATGTTCTCACTGTTAATTTCAGAAGAGCCTGAGATCTCTTTCTTTCAAGGTAAGTAATTTAGATTCGGGCTTCTCTTCATTCAGAAGATAGAGGAGCCTTAGTGTGATTGTACAGCCGTGGACAGATTTACCTGCCAAAGGGGACACAAAGGCCGTGATGTTATTAGCCCATTCACTCACTCACTCATTCGTTCATTCGCTTGTGCATTTGTTCACTCAACAAATACCCCAGTGCTGGTTATGTTCCAGGTTCTATGTCACGCACTGAGCATGCAGACAAAACCGCTTCCTGATCACATGGCGCTTGCGTTATGGAAGGGGAGGCAGAGTTGAAACAATACACGATGTGTCTCGTGGTGGTAAGTGGTATGGAGAAAATAAATCAGGGCAAAGAAATGGAAAGTGTGAGTGAGGAATGTGCTATTTTTACTTAGGGACGTTAAGGAAGAAAAGGATGGGGAGTCTTAAGGGGGCCATGAGGCTATCTGAGGGGGAAGAGCATTCCTGAAGGAAAACAGCAAGTGCAACGGCCCTGCACTGAGAGCGTCTCCACCAAAAAGAGACCCCTGTCATTCATATTAATCTGCAGTTACATATTCCTTCTGCATTGGACTGTTACACATCTCCGGGGAATGTCAGTGTTGATCTGTATTAAATGATGAAATGTCGAATAACCTAAACATGGCATTTCTGGCTCCAAAGATTCAGTAAATGTAGAACGTAGCCCAAAAGATTTGTTCATTGATTCTGCCTCTAAGATACATCTTTTTCTAGCCAACTTCATGGTTTATTTTTAGTGGACTGGAGTGTCATCCCAATGATTAGAAACCAGGCTCTCCATATTTGACTGTGGAATGATTATGATAGGCTGAGAATCTGGTCTCCCCTCTCCCCCGCCTCTAGTTACCCATTGAGAGCAAACGGGAAGATTGCCTTTATGCTCTGAAAATGAGTAACTCTTGCATCATGGCAGAGCAAAATCTCCTTGAATTGTTTTACTATCTCATCTAAAAGGTTCCACTTTAATCAATAAAATATTATCAGATGCTCTGTTCTTAAAATTTGCTTTGCAACACCATTGCAAGTTGTTGGTATCGACCCATCGGGAATTACATTTTCTTGAAGGAAAGAATTCTGAAATGCATGATTTCTTGCTGGACATTCCTAGCACGATGTGTATTTAAAAATCTTGTGAATGTGTGCATGACAGTGGCTCTGTGCAAGCCTACTTAGCTGATTTTCAACTTGCTTGCTTTTCTTAAAAACTATTATTTTTTTAAAAATCATCCTTTCTAGCGAAGGGGAGTATAAAGGCATCAGAAACCCACTCACAGCATTTCATTTCTGATATCTCTCAACACAGCATAAACAATTAAACCGATTTGAGTTTGAATTGTCTCTGAAATATTTCCTTTATGGTTGGCAGCCTGGTGCAAAAATTTCCGCCTGTTGCAAATTAAAAGTCTTCAAGTTGCAAACCCCACTGAAGAAAGGTTTTGATGATAGGGATGTTGTCAGGCCCTTAACTAAGCCGCACACTGGTGGGAGCCTCCAGAGTAACTTTAATGTAGTTATAGGGAAGAGAGTCGTTGGCAGCAACGAGGATCCTGCTTGACTCCTTTCTTCCCTGATGAAGAAGAAAAGGACAGTGATCGAGCAGAAGGTCTCAAAGGAGGTCTTAAATCACCCGGTAACATGAAGAATGGGACATACACAGGCTGCCAGGGAAGCGGGCACAAAGCTCCTGAATTATAGAGAGATGGGTGTTTCTTGTACAACATCCAGATGAGCGAGGCTCTTTTCCTTGTGGATTAAACAGGACCCAAGTGCACTAGGCTAATAGGAAATGCTGAAATGGAGACTTTTTTTGGTCCCTATTTTAGTGCTGTTTATGATCTGCCAGCAGGAATATTTCACGGCATCAAAGACATGGCCAGAAAGCAAAAAGATGTATACACACACACTCACACACACATACACAGCTCTGTATCTCACAACCCTGATACCACATATGGCCTTTCCGAAGGGAGTATTGTATGTTGTTTAGTCTTGGAACTTCTTTTAAAGATAGGATGTCATTTACAATCCTCAGGCCATATGTTTACTCAGACTTAAGAAACATGGACTAATCTTTTTCTATTTTGAGGAGTAATAAATTGAAAAGATAATTACATAATATGGTGCATAATGTAACTCTGGCTTGAGCCATATGTGTTTAATTTTAGAAAAACATGCGTGATGACAGGTTATGAAAGGATGAAACTATTTTAGTCTTTTTAAGGATTAGAAGCATGATTTTTTTAATAAGTGCCTCCCCCCACCCTCCGCCTCAGAAACACAACCCAATACGCAAACACAAGGAAAAGCACCCTACTGAAAGTCATTTGTTTTTGTGGTGGCCACTGGCAAAGAAAATTCAACTTAGAGGACATATTACTTCCAAGCTCTTATAAAATTAGATGCAGGCTTCTGTGTGCTGGGGAGAATGGGTGGCGAGTCGTTCCCAGTGCGAGAGCAGTGTGGAGTTGCTGCATTTAGCACCAAGCAGAAATTTCTCATGTGACTATCCAATTAGAAACAACCTGGGTTATCTCTTTCTTTATTGAACATGAAAGCATATCCAGTGTAAAATGTTGTGGCGGGAGAAATGTAAGAGCCTTTCTTTCCTTCCTTCCACAAATATTTATTGAGCACCTTCTATACTCCGAGCACTGTACTCGATACCTAAGTTTCAGGGTCAAATACGGTATTCCCCCTTAAGACTGTAAAGCTGGCAGGACGCTTCAAGTCACCTTTGGAATGTGTCACTTTACCCACGATCCTGACCTCAAGGCAGAATTGTCAGGTGTGGGAGGTAGAGTAATGTACCCCAAAGAAGTCTGCATCCTAATCCCTAGAACCTGGGAATATGATATGTTACATGGCAAGGGGGAATTAAGGTTGCAGATGGAATTAAGATTGCTAATCACCTGACTTCTGAGATGGGGAGATTATCCTGGAGTATCCAGGTGAGCCCAGTGGAATCACAAGGGTCCTTAAAGTGGAAGAGGGGCCGGGCGAAGTGGCTCACACCTGTAATCCTAGCACTTTGGGAGGCTGAGGCAGGAGGATCGCTTGAGCCCAAGAGTTCAAGGCTGCAGTCAGCTTTGATTGTGCCACTGCACTCCAGCCTAGGTGACAAAGCAAGACTTGTCACAAAAAAAAAAAAAAAGAAAGAAAAAGAAAAAAAAAGTAGAAGAGAGAGGCTGAAGAGAAAGAGCCTAAGAGATGGTAGTATTGCTCGGGAAGTACTTGGCCCAGTACTGCTGGCTTTAAAAGTGCAATACTCTGATTTAATTTTTATATAATGTATACATGTATGAAAACATCACACTGTACCCCATATATATATATATATATATACAATTATTATGTGTCAATTAAAAACACAAGAAAAAAAGAAGGGAAAAAAAAGAAAATGGAGGGGAAGGGTCCACAGGCTAAGGAATGCAGACGGTCTAGAAACTGAAAAGGTGGAGAGGTAGATTCTCTCCTAGACAGAATGCCGTGCTGATGATACCTTGATATTTGGCCCACTGGAACTCATTTCTGACTTCTGGCCTCCAGAATTGTGGGATAAAAAAATGTGTGTTGCTTTAGGCTGTTAAATTTGTGATAATTTGTTGCAGCAACAAGAGGAAACGAATACATTGGGGAAGGACCACATGCCTTGTGTTGTACGGTAACTTAGAACAGTTCTTAAACAAGGCTGTGAGTTGTAATCACCTGGAAAGCTGTAAAAAAATACTGATGCCTGGGCCCGCCACCCCAGTAATTCCTATTTAATTGGCCTGTAGGGTGGTCCGGACATTGGCATTTTATACGTTCCCCAAGTGATTCTGATGTGTAGTCAGAAACAGTTGAACACTGGTTTAGGGCCTAAAGCTGTAGCATCAGTATCTAACATCTGCTGCTTGCCGGCTGGGTATATGGGCAAGTTATTCCTTTAGCTTCAGTTTTCCCTTTAGCTTCAGTTTTCCCACCTGTAAAATGGGGATACTGTGAATTTCTACTTACGCTTGTGCAATCTAGAAAGGGCATGTGTGTTATCTCTCATGGTAATTGCTCAATAAATGGCAGCTACTGCTTTTTCTCTTATTATGTTGATGGTTTGGATGCACAGAACATAGGTTCACTTGATGAGATAATAGTAGGTACAGAGCCTGGACAATTTACATACTTTGTATTCACAACTGCCTTCAGAGGGAGCTGCTATTATTGTACCTTTCTGTCGTGGAGGATGGCAAGCATCAGAAAAGTTCAGCCACATGTCTGCAGTCACACAGATACTAAGTATAGGAGCCTGGACTTGAACCTGGGGCTTACTCTGAGGTTGGGGCCATGCCTGCTTGCCCCTTGTCCTTGCGGAGACCTCCATGTCAGGCTTGCAAGGCAGATGTATGGAAGTGTGGGCCTTGGTGGCTGCTGGCTGGGGCAGCGCCTTTGGAGGTAATTCACAAACCATTATCGGTGTCAGTCCTTGGGCTGGGGGTGGCATTTTGTTCAAGATTCAGTCTCTGCACGATAAAGCATATTGCCCTGTTGCCTGCCGTCAGGGAAAAGGAGCCTGAAAGCTGTGGGAATGAGGATTGTTAGCAGTTATAGGCTGTTTGCCTCTGTCTGCTGTTTAATCTAATCTCAGGTTCAGTTGATACTATTGATTAGTTTCTTTTCAAAACCCTATGAGGCCTACGGGGCTTCTCCATGTGGGGTAAAATGTTATTCTTCTTATGTGTGAGTTGAGAAGAAAAGGTGAAAGTATACAATTAATTTGCCTGCACTTTCTCGCAAATTGTATGCTGGATTTCTGTGAAATGCTATATGGAACAATATTCCAAGCAAATTATTGTTATTTACTATGACTTTTGCCTGCATATTTAAAGTCAACAATTATGGGTTGGGGTTTTTTTTTTTTTTTTTTTTTGTTTTTTGTTTTTTGTGGGGGGGGGGTTCCTTAATGGCCTTTGTATAATATTTTTAGAAACCTGGGCAAGTGTCACTAAGAAAACCTGCACCTTGGGCCTGTGACTATTGGGAAACAAGTTAACAATATCAGAGGTAACAACCAAGACCTGTTTCCAAAAGAAATAACCCAATGCATTGGGGTCCCCATTGGCCGTCCTCTGCTTTAAGGTAATTATCTGGAGGTCATTACCATAAGTCTCTTTTGCTTTAGAAATACAGTGTCTTCTGTTATCATCGGCGTTAGTATTATTAAAAGCAAATAAAATTGATCATCTTGAAAATTCTCTGTTCACATAGTATTTGTTTTGATGGGCAGTTTTGTTGTCTTTGGAATTCTATCATTTCTTAGGTGCTTTTTATCAGAGTGACAATAAACTCTTTCTTATAAATATGGGAGATATATATATACACACCCACATACACAAATATATATATAAAAGGATTATTGATGTCATATAATCCTTTAATCATAGTCCAAATCTTGAAATAGTTCCCTCATTTTCATGTTGCCTTATTTCTTCACCATTTACCAGCTATCACCAGAAGGCTTTCAGTGGTGAGCCACATGTTTTTTTTTTGAAAGCACTATCTCCAGCTTTTGGAGGTCCAGGTGAGCTTTTTGTTATATCAGGGTTATACACTTCTCGTCCCAGCTGGAACTGAGAACGGCTTCTGGTCATTTCAAGAGGCTGGGGGACATGCAAAGGCCATGCATGAACACACTAGGGTTTTCTGAACTGGAAGAAATCATTATTCCTGATTTCCAGATAATTTGGGTTATGATATTTCCACCAAAAACAAAATAAAACACTAAACTTCCTCTTTAGAGACACTGATTTGGCTTTGCTTATAAAATCTTTCGTCTAATGAAGAGGACACTTAGCTAAGTGTGTGTGAAAAGACAACCTAGTTGATTGAGGGATTTTCAGACCATCTCCAGAATTAAGTTGGCAGGGGGTATGGTGAGTGGGGAGTCCAAGACATGTAAAAAAAAAAGTTAGAGGAAAGGACAAGGATTAACAGTCATCTGGACGCCCTCTAACCCTAAATGAACAGTGGTTAACATTTGTTCTATTTGCTTCTAGATGGATTTAAAAGCCATAAAACATTTCAGTGATAGCTAAGATCCCCTCTGCCTTTCCTCTTCCATCAGGAGCAAATTCCATCAGGAGTTTGGGGTACCTCATTCCATTCCAGTTTTATACATTTACTTAGGTAGCGTTTTTTGAGAGTGTGTATTTAGTTTACAAGTTTAGTATCAAACTATATTATATCCTAACTACTTCATGTTTTTTTTTTTATCCAACTATGGTTTTGAAAAAGATAGTGTCAACCTCTGTAACTCTCGCTTACCCTGCTAGAAAAGTCCATGCAGTATCCTGTCATTTGATAACAAATTGTGCTTCTTCATCCCATTGTTGATGGAAGTTTATAGTTTTGTTTTTTACTGCAATAAACATCTCTGGCATGCCCAAGAGTTTCTTTAGAGTAAATAGCCAGAAGTAGAATTATTAGGACAATTAACTGCATTCACTAAGGTTTATCGAGCCCCAGCTTGGAGCCTGCCAGCGCGCCAGGTGAGGAAGATGTTTAGGTGTCATTCCTTCCCTCAAGGAGTTTATAGCCCGGTGAGGAAGTTCGGGGGGGATAACTCTGTGTGCAGAATAACTCTTTCTTGCAAGTGGACTATGTCGGTGCCCTGAGGAGGAAGTGATGGCTGCTTAGGTCCCAGTGTCTTATGACAGATGGATTCAAATTTGCATTGGGGTGTCCATTCACTCAATCTGTTTGAAGAAAGGTATCCCACTACATTGATTGAATGGCAAGAGCCTCATCTGTAGTTGCAGGTTTTAACAAGATTTAGAGAAGGAAGGCATCAACCAATTAGTCCAGTATGAGAGCAGAGATATTTTGAGAGGCCTGGAGAAGGTTGTGCTGCACACAGACCTGTTTGCGTGCTTTCTCCGCCACTGCTTTCGAGAAGCTAACAAAAGCCCAGAAAGGAATGTTGGAAGCAACAGCAAATAAAAATAGAGTAAAAGAGAAGAAAAATATAAGAATAAAAGGGAGGAAGGATTTCTGAGTGAATGAGGCTTTCAGCTGCTGCTTCTCATCCTGAGGTGTGATATGGAGATCTGTCCCATGCTTGGGCCTGACAGCTTCTGGGGACAAGACGAATTTTTCAGTCAGTCTGAGAAATGCCATCCCCACCAACCGTACCCTCCCCTGGCAGCTGCCTCACTGTCTCTCTTTTATCATTCCTCTTGATCCATCATCTAGAGAATGCTAGAAGGCACGAGAATGTAAGTTCCAAATAGGAATTGGTGCCTGTTTTCTATCTCGGTTTATTTTCAAAAACCTTTTTGAACTTTTGAACTGTTAGTACCCAGGGGGCAATGTGCAGGGGAGTTGATAAATAAAGATAATGTTGATGTGAGTACAATTTCTTTCATATGTAACTAGAGAAGCATGTGAGTTTCAGATAAGCTTTTCTTAGAAAAAATAAAATTCTAAATGTCAAAGTTTTTTGAGTGGGGGTAGGGGGGACTGCAGTACTGAAGGACTCATCCTTAGCCACGAGACAGACTGATTAGCAGAAAATCAAGCTGTGACAGCATGTAGGTAAATTTGGCTGAAGACTATTCTGTTTTTATAAAATTTAGACACCCTCTCCCCCACCCCCGCCAGATATGTTCTTCTGAGGCCTCTGTTTATTATTGTGATTTTACTTTCTTTGTCTGAAATAGCCACTTCCTAATTCTTCCCCAAGTGAATTGAAAAACGGGGAAGGAGAGGTGTTCTACATCTAACACAATGTATTTTACTGATCTGGGAGTTTGTTCTCTTTATAAATAAAACTAACGGAAAAAAATTCAGCTTCTTTTACTTCCCAAGCATCTTTTGAAAATCTAAGGTCTTGTATTCAGATAAAAGTAAATGTGAAAGAATAATTATACACAAATTAATAAAACAGAGAAGGCGTGTGCCTTATAAACACCCAATCCAGTTAGCCACCTAGTTTTTAGATTAAGTTCATGAAAATTTTGAAATAAATGGTTTCACTGCATTCATACCAACGCTGGGTTGAATCAGCCAGGTAATGATATTGACAAGATTTACCTCAATATTGGTGACATAAGCATAATATTTTACATACTTACCAAAACATTTTTTTTTTTTTTTAAATGAGTTCAGCTCCAAACTCTTTCAGGAAAACATATGCTGCCAAGTGCAAGGTGAAAAATGAAAGCTTATCATATTAAGAGAAATTTATATATCTGCAAATAATGGTCATAATTATTAACATATGTTAATTAGATTTGGCATCCCTGTTTCAAGTTTCAACTTTTTGTCACTGGGCTTACATCTTAATTATCTTCGGATTAACAGATTGATGTGGACCATGGTTGCTAGATGCTTTTCGAATTAACAAATGAAGACATTTTTAAATGACTTGTAGAGTCATTTGTAGAGTCTCATGTAGAGATTTCACGGGAAAATGAAGGTTTGTAAGAAGTGCGGAGGTTGAAGTAGGTGACTGAAGTTACACGTAAAATGACTTTGCCCTCGTTAAAGTTTGACCACATTGCCTTCTGATTCATTGTACTTACCTATTTTAGGTGTATGCATTTCAAAGGTTGAGATGTGGTAAGAGGAAATTTCCTCATGCTCCATCTGAGAAGGTTGTAGGTTATCAGAGGTTTTTAGCCCCCTTCCCCCACCCACTTGTTAGCAGTGCTTCCTCCTCGGTGGGTGTTGGAATTGTGTTCTGTGTGGAACCTGGCATTTGATTTTTATTGACTTTGAAGAAATGCGTAGGGTTTTAGAACTTTAGGAACACCCCGATAATTACTTCTTTTGAAACCTTGTTTCTAAACTGTGTGATGAAAGATGATGGGATGAAGGATATTTTATCCCTAAGTATAGTCATATTTTCATAAATCTGTGTTTTGTAGTTTTTCTTTTTCTTCACGACTTGGAATCTTTAGAGAAGGTATATTGTGAAGTTGTTTGATACCTTTAGGAATATATATATGTGTGTTTTGTGTGTATATATGCACACATATATACACCTACACATATATGCACGTATATACCCACACATATACATGTGTGTATGTACACACATGCACGTATGTGTGGTTAAGTTTTCTAAACCCAAATAACTCGAGTTTCTTTCCTAACGTAGAAAGTCACTTCTACGAACCGTTGAAAAATAAATATTATAATCAGCGAGGCATCACAAATAATTTTTATGTCTAAATCAAGCTATTAAATGCTTTTTTATTTTTAAGTAGATAGGGGAATAAAATAGCTGTATAGTTCGTAAAGTGGTGTGCCATTACTGCCTGCTGTGCTTTTTACACTCATGAAGTCAAAGCGGATTAGAACTGTGATCAATGTATTATCCTATATTTCTCATTTTGCATTGTATTTCCTTTCTGAACACCTTTGTAGACTAAATGGCTACTAATGACATAATTACAATTGTTTGTCACCACCATAATGCGTGATTTCCTATCTCATCATGAAGATGTAAGTTAGATAAAGGAGGAGTTTTGGCAGGAAGACAAAGTGCAGTGATTTATTAAAGGCCAGATGTGGTTGTTAAAAGCTTTTCTCCAGAAGGCTCAATTGAGTGATGTGAAATGGGAACGAAATCACTCTGCACACCCAGCCTGTGCTTCTTGGTGTGAGTGACACAGTTGCTCATGGAGGCATGACAAATGAGCCACATGTTTTATTGTTGTGTACAAATTTTATGTTGGAATTTAAACAGGGTGAGAAAGGTTCACATTAGCTTATACCAGCAAAGTAGGTGTTTAAAGGAAACTAATGAGACTAAAGGGCTGGTGATATTTTCAGTTTGCTTTAGTGCTTCATAGCAAGAATCGAAATATCTTACGTGTCTGTCAAGTTTCAAAGAGGGAAAATCCCAGCACTGTTTAAAAAAAAAAATGAGAGGTTAATATGAGAATTCAAAGAAATCAGAAGCAAGTGGAGACAAGGTATTACTTAAGCACTGTTGACATACATATCGCACACATCACCTTGACATATATACAATCAGATTAGATAGATGCTTCTCAGGAAAGAGGCACAATTTCTGGTTTTAGTATTATTTGCACACACAAAGCTTTGTTAAAATAATGTTAAGACACTGCAGTGATAGAAGCTATGAGTGCTTCTAAGAGTGTTTTCAGGCTTTTGCAGGAGGAGGAAAAAGAGAAGAAAATGGTTATATCTTAAAGTTCTTCTGTGGTCAAAAGGTAGTGATCTTTCTGTTTCTCTTTTTTTCCTTTCTCCTCCTCTTTCCTTTCTTCTTCTCTTTCTCTCTTCCTCTCTCCATTCTTTCTTCCCCTCCTTCTACCTTCTCCCTCCTTCTCTTGCATCCCTGTAAAATGGAGAAGAGTTACACTGTAGGACTGGAATTGTATTTAAACGTAGGAACTTTCCCATCTCTTCCAATGTGGATAGAAAAATTATTTTAAATAGTATAAGGTGAAGACATCAAAGTTCTTCAGATTAATCCTGAGACCAGCAAGAGCTTTGGTGGGGTGTTGAGAATACTATGGCCATCCTGTCCTCTCAGCTGAAAATACGGGGTCCTCCTGTTGTTTTCTCTTATGGTAGCGCAGGCTTGCTAGCTCTTGTAGACTTACCATTCTTTGTGATTGTACTTGAATTTGTAACATCAGTCGTTCAGTGTTTATTGCCCTGTGTCCAGTCTGTAAGTTTCACAGAGACCGACACTGTGTCCCCAAGGCCTGTCACATTGCCTGGCACATAATGTACATTTGAAAAGTACTTGAATGAATCCAAAGAACCACACACACCAATAACTTACATTGAGGATATCGCTTGGAAAACACTAGCAAATCCATCAGATGAGACTTTCCCAAATTATAGACACTCGTCTACATAATGTATGGAGCAGTTTAGATGGCTCTTTCGCAGTCCTCCCAATTTAAAGTTTGAGACCTTGGAATCCAGTTAGATACGGTTCCTTCCAAATGGATTTTTGCCTCCTGTGCTCTCATCATGCAGTTCCAGGGACTGCCACTTGATGGCTTATACCCAACCCTTAGACACCTTAAAGCACAAAATTGGAAAGGTACACGTGCTTCCACCCCTCCTTGACTCTGTCTGTTCCATTTAAAAAAAAATATATATATATATATAGAATCTTTATGACTCATACTTTGAACCTTATAAAGAGATGAGTAAAATTGAAATACAAGGAGTAAAGTTTCGAAGAAATAAAACACTTAGAAGCAGGGCTGTATCACGGGCGTGAGACCTGTTCCATCTCATGAGACCCCACGCTCAGAAGGGACCTACGCTTAGTTTAATGCTGTGCTGTTGCTGTCTCCTTAAACGTTTTCCACAATTTTGAACAAAGGGTTCCAAATTTTCATTTTGCATTAGGCCCCACAAATTATGTAGTCAGTGTTGCCCGTCAGTAAGTATGTATTCTTTCTGTCATTGTCATCACTTGGGATTTTACAGTTACTCACTTTCCTTACCCAACTGGAATTTGTGTAACTTGAGGGTGGGTTGCCTCAGGCCTGATCTTACCTCACTGTGGCTCCTAAAAGCTTTATTTAGTGATGGGTAGGAGGCCTGTCCTCACGGGGCACAAGCCTGTGGGTTAGGAGTTTTGGCTTTGACTCAGACTTCCTGGGCCAAATCCTGGCTCTGCAACTCGGCACGTTACTTAAAGTTTGTAAGCCCGGTTTCCTCATCTACAAAATGGAGGTGATCATAGTGTATCTCCCTCCTAGGCTTGAGGTGGGGTTTAAATGAGACGGGGTGTAGAACAGGCCTCCAGGTGCATGGCTCAGGGGTGAGCCCTCGCTCACTTCTCGGTATTGCTGCAATCACTGGGCACCAGATTTCTGGTTACACCTGGCACTTACCAAGTTTCCTGCTGTTTGCGGTTGCTCCATTGAAGTTGCAGGATTCTTCCCATGCTTTGATGCTCTGTGTGTCGGTGCTCAAGGTTCTGTGTAGTCTGGTGCCAGAGTTTAAGGCAGACTGAACTCTAAGACTTGACTCAGCTCTGCCCTCTCCCTCCTCCTAATTGAAGCCCTAGCTGCTCCTTCCCCTCTCTGCTTCCTCCTTTATGTTGGATGATTAATTAACATAGAAAGGATTTGCGTAATGAAACTCCGCATTTTGTAACCCATCTCTGTTTCCCGGTGGTTCAAAGATGCCTCTTACTCGATATATCATTAAAGGAACCAATTTTTTTTTTCCCCCTGCAGAGCATTTGGAACACATTTTAATGCAGCCAAGTCATTTATAACTAAACCCCCCCCCCCCTTCATACAGGAAATTTGCGAAACATTGACCATATCAAAGGACTCCACGCTCTTGGGGAGGGAGGATACATTACGGGAGACTGATATGATGTGGGATATGATTCATTCATTCATTTACCAATTATTTATTGAAGACTTTCTGCATGCCAAGCAGTGTTGCAAGTACTGGGAATATAACTTTTAACAAGACTGCCAAGAACCTTGCTGTTATGTCACTGATATCCTAGTGGGGTACAGATATTAAAGAGACAATGAAGAGCAGAACAGTATCTGAGAAAAGAGCTATGCAGAAAAATAGAGGGATGCCCCTGGGCCACTTTAGAGGAGGTAGCCAGGTAAGGCTTCTCGGAGGAGGTGGTGTTTCAGCTGACATCTGAATGGCAAGAGGGAGATAGCCAGAGGAGGTGGGAAGATAAGCATTCCAGACTTAGGAAACAACTAGTGTTCAGGCCCTGGGATGTCATGAGCGTGGTGGATTTGAGGAACAAAAAGAAGGCCAATGTGGCTGGAATGGGTGTACAAGATTGAGAACAGAAAGGCTCAAGGCAGGAGAATTAGTTGGGGCCTGATTTTGTAGGACTCTGGAAGCCACGGTCCTGTGACCCCTGAGCTCTATCGTTCTAGCTATTATTTTCAAGCTAAAGGGGAACCAGGAATCTGTTCCGTCATAGGCTAAATAATTTAGCCTGAAACAGTCTTCAGGTACGAACTAGGGGGAAGTGGATGATTTTGCCTGTATTATCCAGTTCAGTTCCTTAATTAAGAGGCGTAATGCTGAAAGGAGCACCGGAATTAGAGTCCCAAAACAAATCCTAACACTTCTGGGACAAGCCATTTAGTGTCTCCAAGGAGTCATTTCATCTGTAAGACTGACAATGCCTTTGGCACAAGGTTGGTATGATGAAATGACTTGGGGCATGAGGCAACTACCTGACAAATACAAAATTATACACAATTATAAAGTCACTATTATTGATGATCCTTCAATTGCTCACCTTACCTATTAATAATACCTATTTTTTAAATTATAAAAATACATTTTTTTTTAAGAGATGGGGTCTTTGCTCTGTTGCCCAGACTTGGAGTCCAGTGGCCCCATCATAGCTCACTGCAACTTTGAATGCCTGGGCTCAAGTGATCTTCCCACTTCAGCCTCTGGAGTAGCTGGGACTATGGGCACGTACCACCATGCCTGGCTAATTTTTTAATTTTTTTGTAGAGATGTGGTCTTCCTTTGTTGCCCAGGCTGGTCTTGAACTCCTGGCCTTAAGCAATCCTCCCACTTTGGCCCCCTAAAGTGCTAAAAATGCATCTTTTTATCCATTAAAGAGACTTAAAATCACTTTTGGAGAAATTTAACAGACAAATTCATGATGGATATAGTTACCTTATTCCCTGAATCATTCTCAGATACTGGTTCACACTCAGGGATAACCTGTTTGACCTTCTTTTCAAAGGTCCAGGATGTTGGAACAGATGGCCACTGTCTATGGAATTCTTCCTCCTAGATTTCTTGCCTCTTAGCTGGACTGGATTTGAAATATGGGGAAGTCTAAAAAGGAGGGTTGACTGTTAGTTTTAAAAATTTGTCTCAGAAAACAAGACTCACAGTTGCTTTTTTTTTTTTTTTTTTTTGAGACAGGATCTGTCGCCCAGGCTAGAGTACAGTGGCATCATCATAGCTCACAGCAACCTCAAACTCCTGGCCTCAAACGATTCTCCTGCGTCAGCCTCCCTAGTAGCTGGGACTACAGGCGCGCACTACCACACCCAGCTAATTTTTCTATTTTTAGTAGAGACGGGGTCTTGCTCTGGCTCATGCTGGTCTTGAACTCCTGACCTCAAGCTGTCCTCCAGCCTCAGCCTCCCAGTGTGCTAGATGTGAGCCACAATGCCCGGCCTCACAATTGTTCTTATAAAACACAAATCCCATAATTCTAAAAACAACTGCTGATTGCCTTGGAGTTGGGCTGGTGGATATGAACATTTACCTGCTTGTTCTTTGGGAGCTGGTAACTCTTTTGGAAATTGGGGCCCTGTAGTTATAACATTTTTGATGCAAGAGTAGACTTTTGTCTCCATCCGCTTCTCAGAAACTCTTGCTCTGCTCGGCAGAAGAACATTTGTATGTGTCAGAGAATCGGATGGGATGACAGAGTCCATCTTTCCAGTTCTCCAAGATTAGTTTTCAGGAGCTATGTAAGTGGCCTCAGGGAATCTGAAGTTTAAAATCTTAACACTTCTTTTATTTCATGACACCGCTTGGAAAAGATTATCTTAGATTACTGGAAGACTTTATTGTTAAGTTTTAGAGAATTTTGCATTCTGCTTAGAAATCACTTTTGAGTTTTATTAGAACATTTACTAGCAGTGGTGCTAATTATTTTAAATATGACCCTGGAAATGGGCTATGTCAGCTTGAAAAGACTACTTTTAACAGAATTTGGTTTTAAAGGCAGGTTTTATAGACATTATAGTAATACCATTGTTATCTAATTAGCATCTACTGTGTAAATGTACATGATATTAGAGAGGCAAGTATACATAAAATTATAAATTGTGACATTTTATGGGTTTTTTTTTATCATGAGTCTTATACAGTCATCATTACTTAACTGTGTGAAATGTGGCCTTAGACATTACATCATGTAAAGACCAGGAGACAAAAAAACTGAGGATCAATTTTTGATTATAATAAAGTTCTAGTATGAGGCATTTCTGAATATGTGTCACGAATGTGAGTCATGATTTTCACACCAAACCTGACCTATTATGATTATGTTTCGACTTCACGGGGTTTTCAGTATTTAAATTCTAAACCTAATTCTAGGGTCTCAAAATGATTCACATTCAAGTCTACTTTTATGTTTTATAATTAAATAAGAAAATATTGCTTATACCTACATTTTTACTATTCTTGGACATATTATAATTATTTCCTTAATTTTCCCAATAAAATAGCCCATTTCTTCATTAGTAAATTACAAGGCTATCTCAATAAAAAAAATTAGTTTAAATGTATCTTGCCATCTCAAATAGTCATTTCAGTTTGGAATTTTCCCACTTCTTTCATTAGTTCTTTTTGTAAAATGTGAAGATACTTTCTAGGTAAATTAATCCCTTCCAAGCGGTAAAATAACTTCCTTTTTGGAAAGAGTTATTAGAGTCTTATTCTTTATAATCTTAAATACCACTTATGTTAGAATGAACAATACATGAAAAAATTACACTAGTTAAAAAAAGAATGATTACGACCTAGGCCAAGTACATTGCAATTATGTGTTCATGGAAAAGTGAGCTTTCTACTGGGGAAAGCATGATATAGATGCCCATGAAATTTCCAAAGTTTAAGTATTTTTGTAAATTAGGTTGTTCCTAGTTAAACAGGTGGCTTTAAAGGCTGGTTTCACTGTTGTTTTAATCATAGTTTAGTTACCATGGAGAAATATGCAAGTTAGCATTTATACACAGAAGTGAAATTTATGCTGCATAGATAATAGCCTAAATTTAGCTTGACTTAAGTTTACCACTTCCTTTTTTTTAAACAAAAAAGAATAATAATATATCACATATATCCATTAACAAGTTAATTTCTTTAAATGCTACTATAATATTTTTAGCAAATTTCTTTTCTTAAGCATCACCGGGCACCTCTGTCACTGCGACTTCTTCCATTGCTGAACATAATACAACATATTACAGCTGATTTGCTCTAATTGTGTCACTCTTCGGTTTAATAAAAGGCTTTGCTGAGTTTAAAATTAGTTATGTGGTGAAAAAGTAATGTTTGGACACATTGCATCTAGTTGGGTTTTATAAGGGACTGTTATTTTCTACTGAAAATCTTCAGACAATGTACAGTGCTGATAGGACCCGTGTGATCTCAGAGCCCAGCAATATTTTTCATTACCATTTAGATACGTTTTCCAAAGAAAATTCTGAGACAATTCTTTTTCCTAATGAACTATGTTGATCTGAAAGCCCGCTTAGCTGAGTAGTAGATTTTCCAGTCTGAATTAAGATGTTCGGCCATGTGGAATCCAGCAACCGTGAGCTGCCTTTCCTGCCATTCCCTTTACCGAGTACCTCTGAGCGAAGGCTAAGTTTTCAAGGACAAATGTAGTAAAAGTGTCCTGATCCAACATGAGGTCCCCCAGTACGGAGAGAGAGCAGCAGATCCCTTTCAACACCAGCTGTTCTCGCAGATATAGATTGCTGCAGTGAAATTTTCTTAATATAATTCAGGAAGCTCTAGAGAATTCTCCAAAACAACTGTGCCAACAAGGAAAATGTTGAATTTTTCATCAGCTGCCCAATGCTGAGAGTCAGTGGGCAATCCGTTCATTCATGACCAGATGTTCAGTGTAGTGACGCTCCGCAGTTAGCTTGAACCTTGTGGCCTGCTTACCATGGGCTGCAAGGACATTGGCAGCAACCTGGCATTGGAGAATTGAGGCCTGCACAAGCGAAAGACCGAAGTGTGTGTCTGTGGCTGCATGGTTTCCACCAGCGACCAGACAAGGTAGGGAGTGATGAAAGAAAGGA
Organism: Propithecus coquereli; assembly: GCF_000956105.1. Taxonomy (NCBI): domain Eukaryota; kingdom Metazoa; phylum Chordata; class Mammalia; order Primates; family Indriidae; genus Propithecus; species Propithecus coquereli. The sequence goes on from NW_012149630.1 coordinate 1,236,490, forward strand.
ACGATATCACATCAATCATTTTGGAGGCCGGGAGAATTTGCTATATACGCTTGTGTCTTGGGAGAACAGTAGGCAAATTCTTAAACTCCTTTTTATTTGGAAAGAAAGGCTGTCTTTGTTTAGTTGGACAGATTTTTCAACCTGTGTCTAAACCATAAAACTTTTCATAGTGGGGGCAGTAGATGTGGGTGGTTAAAACAGTCAGAAAAAGGTTTCTAATTTTAAACTAGAGGAAGTCAATAAAGTTGACTCTTAATATTGAAACCTGACTAGGTCCAATCTAGAATTGGAAATATGCGATATTTTTGCTTTAGGTAAACTCGATTATTATAAGTGGAGAATGTTTAGATCTTCCATTTGTATAGATTCACCATTTCCTTCATAGGCATGTTTTGAACCCATGACATTTTTGTGAGCTGTTTTAAGTAATAGTGTTCAGGGGAAGGGGGAACCTAGAGAGAGCAGGGGTTTGTAAGCAAACAATTTGATTTTCTACTTTGAAAAGTATTTTTTTTTCCTTAAAATAACTGTGTTTGATTCTGGACATGCTGGCCTGCTGCCTCCATGGGAAGGCAGGGTTTGATAACACGAAGCTCATCTCAGAGGGAGGGCTCTTGTCTTCCCGCCTACATGGCGCTGCACAGTGATTTTAACTATTTATTTCGAAGCAATATGGGCAAAGGACATTTTAAAACCTTTGTTATTTCACCATTTTTAACTTGGGACTGAAATGGTTCCATCCCACCAAGAAGTTGGCCTTTGTTTACATGAAACTAGAACAGACAGTCATCATGGAATAAACCTTTTGCTTTTTGGAGACTTAGGTTTTTTCCTCTTCCTGTGGAATTCTTGACTGCCCCTGGCACATCCCTACTGACGCCCATCCATGGGCATGAGGGTAACATGGAGGGTCTTCGGAGCAGAACCCTTGCAGTAGTATTTGCTTTGGCAGAGCTTTCTGCCTTTGGTTTACAAGGTTGCAGTGAGCACTTCCTTTGCATTTCCTGCTGACAGAGAAGGTGGTTGCATGTCGCATTGAGATATGGATATTCCTCATGACTCCTTTTAAACCTGAACTTCATTGGCCCTCCCAATCCCGCTGATGGAGTGTATGCTTCATTTGTCTGGGTGATTTTTTTTTTTTTTTTTCTTTTTCTGAAAAGTCTCTTGGCTTGTTGACTTAGAAAGAGGGAGGTTTTGAATTATAGCAGGTCCTGACTGCGGGGCTGCCGGGACGCAAGGTGAAGGCATTGCGTTGTTTTCCTGGATGCGAACTTGCTGATAGAAAAGCGAGAACCAGTTTACAGTAGCTCTGACACCACTGTTACCTTTCTGCAGTCCTCTCCAGCTGCTCCGAGCCCTTGCATGCCTTCGCCATGCACACAGTTTGTTCTTGGGTGTGAAAGCAAACAGTATTTGAGTTGGCAGCAACTTCTCTTTCAGTGGAGTTTGCTGCCTCGGCAAGAAACCGCAGCCCGAGCTTTCTGCTGCTGAAGGTTTCCACTGGCAGGATGGCCTTTTCCCACATTTCCTTGGTTTAAGGAAACAGATTTTTCAACTTTTTTTTTTTTTTAAAGACAAAATGCCAACGTTTAACAGCTGGAGTTAGTATAATTTATGGTTTTCACTTTATGTTCTTGTGGATGTATCAAAATTAAAAATCCGCAATTATTGTTAAATTATGCAAGTTTTTGCAAAAAGAGTGATTAAAAATAGACCCTCTGTTATGAGGAATTCAAGAAAGTCATTGTTACCCAAACAGGTATTCTCAATTATTCTATCTTTAATGGTTTTCAGTTGTTACAATTTACTCATATTCTGTTACATCTCTAAGAGGAGATGTTTCTGAAAGCCCTTTGTTTTTCCTTAGAGGAAAAAGTAGGAGTTTGTTCATTTGAACCTCTTCAGTTTTTTTTAATCTTATTTTATTTTGTGTATTTATTTATTTTGTACATGTCAGTGTGTTCATCCTCACTGTTTAGGTGACCCTTCTTGTCACGGCAGTTCTAAGAGCAAAGCAGTCTTAGATGCTGCCTGTCAAGGTGATCCTTTGTCAGGTGGCACCTGAGTGCCACTCATGAAAGTTAGCCAGGTCTTTGTCAGCTCCAGAACCTACCTTTTAGGCCAGCCTCAGTTTTCCTACATTGGCTTTAGGTGAAACTTGGAAGTACACCTTACAGATGTAGCATATGGATTCCTAAATGGTTGGAGGCCTCCCAGAATTGCACCATATCGGAATCAGGAAACAAATGCAGGCAGCCAATAAAAAGCGATTGAATGTTGCCTTAAGATAGGTAGTATTTTTGTCCTATCAAGACACAAAGACTAGATTTTTGGGGGTTATTTTAAAATTTCTATTGATATACACAAAGATTCTAAGAACCTTTATTAACATCGCCCCAAAGCCACACCTTGAATTAAAAAGTACCTCTGACATCTTTGTTAGCCTGATTTCTCAGAAAATAAAATAGGAAGTGAAAAGGCCTTTCTACTTGGTACAGTGTGTTACTTACTCTAAAGACCATTCGATCTACATGTTAGATTTAGGGTCAGAACATTAGCTGTGATGAATAACAGGGGACAGAATTTTTCTTTTCTTTTCAAGGATAGTGGTAGTTAATCATTTTTATCTGCCCGCCTCGTAGACTTGATTAGATTTATTATGTATGCCGCATGTTTATGGCATTTTTATTATATGTTGTTAATTTGTTGTAACTGCCACTACATTTTTTTCCTTCTTCCCTTTTTCTCCCCTGAGGACCCTTGAAAGCAACTAAGTATCAACTGTTACCTTGTGCTTTAGGAAACTTCATTTAATTTTTAATTTTAATAAAAGCCCTAATTGTCTCCAGGTTAAAAAGAAAAAAACACCAGTGTTAAAATGTATATCTTTTTTTTTTTTATTTCAGCATATTATGGGGGTACAGATGTTTAGGTTAAAATGTATATCTTAAGAGAAAAAGGAAAATTTGCAGTTATGTTCTTTTGAATTTTTGTTTTCTGTCAGTGATGAAGTGATGTGTGTTTGGGTGGATTTAGGGAATACACATTTATAAAAACAGTTCACCTGAAACCTAGAAGGGCAAGCTGTTGAATATACACTAAGCTATAATTTTCCTCATTAGTGGAAAGCCATCTATATAGTTTTCAAATCACTGCTAGGTAAGACAATTGGGCCGTTTAACATTTAAGCTGCTTAAAAAGTCACGCAGTTGAATGATGCATTTAGAACATCTTCTTTTTTAGCTTACTAGCTCTCAGAATGGATATGGAATCTGTTAAATATAGAGGCCATTCTTTAAATAAGGCCGACAGTTAAAATTGGGAAGCCAGAGAATTAGATTGGAAATGATTTACGATGAGTCTACAGGACATTAAAAAAATAAAGTTAGAAAAGGAAATCCACTGGCTGCATTGGCTATATTACAGCAGAGAATTTTTACTTTTCATCCCTTTTGAATTGGCTGGATATATGGGCAATGCACAGAAACAGACTTTCAGGAAAAATTGACAGAACTTTTCTTTTTATTATATGTTCTGGTGTTGGTTTGGTATTGGCATTACAAGCCTCTGACTATAACCAAGTCAGTTTCTTGTTTGGACAGTTACAAACTTTTTCAATAACAGAGAACCACCCATTCTCTTAAGAGCATTAGATGTTGAAATAAATAGAAGCTGCATTGAACAACAGCTTTGTTTTTGTCATGCAGCATGAACATATGGGTCCTTAATAAATACCATTTGAAGATGACACAGGGGTGTGGTTATTGAGTTTACAACGTGTAATAATCGTAGATGCATATATCACTTTTCAGAATTGTTACACATTTGTTCATACTGTACAGTAAGAAGTTGATACTTTTTTTGTGGAATGAACAATACGATTTCAAAGAGACAGATTACAGGCAATATTAAGTCATTTAGGTATAAAGTGGTTTCACTGATAGCTCAAACTTGTTCTGATGATGGCTCATTAAAGCATCTAAAATCCTTACTTATAATAGGAAAAGAAAAATATAATTTTAGATGTCTTAGATATAAAATCATTCATTATTTCAATTATATCAATATTAAATTAACCAAGAAAAAGTGACTAATAGTAGAGGAGTTCAAGGTGATCAAGGTATTAACCCAGTTTTGGGCTTTGGTGTTCTAAGAGATGCGCTAGACCCCAATGTGTGCGTGAGACCATCATTTGATTCCCTCACCTCTTATCCCACTAAATTCTGTCCTTAAGAATAAAGTGTTGAGAGAAGTGTGAGATATTTCTTTGCTCCCATGAAGCTTGCTGAAAATGTAAACGTTATATATTTGGGTTAGAGGAAGGGAGTTAGCTTTTCTGGCTCATAGCAACGAGTGTATGGGCAACGAAGGCCAAAAAGCTTGGTACCTGAGAACAGTGAACAATTCCTTTTGACTGGTACGTAGAGCTCGTATGGGGGCAGGGAGGGAATGAGTTGGAAAGGTAGCTGGCATATGACCATGGAGGACCTCAAATTCAGGTTAAGAAGTGAGGAATTTACTCAGTAACGTTAAATAATATTAATAATGGCTGATAACGTTTGCTACGGGCAAGACATCAAGCTTAGTGGTTGACAATGCATTATGTATTTTTTACTCCTAATAAGCATCCAAGGAAGGAGGTTCTATTTCTATCCATAGATAGCAATACAGATGAGGAAATTGTCTTGAGAAGGTCATGTGATCTTACCACCGGCACACGGGAGTGAGATGGAGCCAAGATTTCAAATTAGACTCTGGGAATTGAGAACCAGCCTTCTGAAGCCTGACTGTGCTGCCAAGGGGCACAACTGGGGTTTTCTGAGCAGAAGAGTCTCTTGGTCAGAGCTGCACTCCAGGATAATTCATCTGCCATCATTTTATAGAAATACAGTGAGGAGCCCAGATAGGAGGAAACGGCGATAGTTCTGAAGAACCCCGATCAGAATGTGCAGTAGGGTGTTCGAAGGGATAGGAGGGGTGATGATGGAGGGCTCCAAAGATCCTTAACGTTTTTTTTGGGCTGGACTTGGTGTGAAAGACATAGATGGCTGGAGAATCGGGTTGGTATTCTTAGCACTTGGTGACAGAAGAGGAGAGAGGGCAGGGTGGGGAAAGAGGAGCTGAGGTTTGGACGCCACTGGAGGTGGCAGCGTCTTTCTGGAAGATGACGAAATACACACTGAACTGGAGGTTGTGAAGGTACCCAGGGCTGGAGATGGGGATTTGAAGCCACGGAAGCCAGGTTAGATAGGGAGACTGGTACGTTCAGTGAGGGGGGAGAAGACAGTGGCTGGAGGAGGAGACCAGGATATAAATCAGCCTTATGAGATAAAGAAAAATCTTTCTGCACATTGGAGATGACAGATTTGTAGGCCATGCTTCAGACACATACCTATACATATTCATGTTTGTATACATATTCATGTACATATTTATATATGTATTCCTATATACATTCATATGGATTACTGTGTGTATTTGTATATGTATCTTATTCATGAGCATGCGCTGTTCTCTTAAGCTCACATATGTATCCTTGGGAGCCTTTCCCACCTCAGCTAGCAAGTGGGGAGAGGAAGGGTAGGGTAGGCGTCAGTCTCTCCTGAGAGCAGCCGACGGGGAGGGTTCTGTTCCATGTCGCCGCAGCTTGAGAGCAGGAGAGGGAAGATGGGGTTTACTTCTAGCGTGTGTGAGGTTCAGGCCAACACGCAGAATTTTATACCCCCCAAATGCATTCCCACACATAAGCCTGGCAGCTTTAAATGTTCTGGTAAATGTTAAATGATTTATAATAGGATTTTACAGAATTCAACAAGATTACCATTATGTTGTGAAATAAGGGCTAAGAGTGTGGTCAATAAATGTGTTAACTTTTCCTTTGGGGTGATATTTCTCTCCTTTGAAAAATCCATTCATCTGCCGAAACACATATGAGAAGCTCCTTGCTTTTGCCAATGAGGGATTGCAGTTAAGAATTTTTTGACTTCCCCTCCCCGTGCGCCTTCTTAATTACTGAAAAGGTTAACAATGCACACTTCTGGGTCCTTAATGTTGTGTTTTGTTTTTCCTACATCCAAAGAAATGCTGTATTATTGCTCAAGTCTGTCTTGTGTTATGGATCGAAGAGCTGAGATACAGTGTCCTTTTGTTTTTCTTTGCAAGATGCCATTAAGTGATTTCTTTTTAGGGTTCTAGAAAATGTCACCCTGACAAAAATTACCTTCCCGTGTTAGCAGCCTTAAACTTCTGTTTCTCGGTGCCTTACATGGCCATTAACTAAGTGGTTAGAATTGTTTGGAACACCTTAAAAGTAAAAAGCTTCAAGGCTGGGCGCGGTGGCTCACGCCTGTAATCCTAGCTCTCTGGGAGGCCGAGGCGGGAGGATTGTTTGAGCTCAGGAGTTCGAAACCAGCCTGAGCAAGAGCGAGACCCCATCTCTACTAAAAAATAGAAAATTAATCGGACAACTAACAATATATAGAAAAAATTAGCCGAGCATGGTGGCACATGCCTGTAGTCCCAGCTACTCGGGAGACTGAGGCAGATGGATCGCTTGAGCCCAGGAGTTTGAGGTTGCTGTGAGCTAGGATGACACCACGGCACTCTAGCCTGGGCAGCACAGTGAGACTCTGTCTCAAAAAAAAAAAAAAAAAGTAAAAAGCTTCAGTGCTACCCACTGTTTAGACTGCCAGTGATGTGAAGGGCACAGGAACCCTTTACAATTGGCGAGACTCATTTTAAGAAAATATATTTTACAGGATTACACAGGTCCTCACACCACTGTCAACTTGGAATATTGTTCACATTTCTTCGCGAGTCTCCTATTGGCCGTATCACTGAGGGCTTTGTCGTAATGGTTGGAGATGTCGTTTGTCCACCGAGGTCACTCTGACTTTTGAGATTCTAATAAAATTGGCTTGACCCTTTATCCTATACCCTGTGGGAATTCCAGTGAGAATTCCTGGAGGCTTTGTTTTCGTGGTTGATTTTGGCTAGAAAACCCTCGAGATTCCTTCTTCCCGTTGCTGTTTCTCTTTTCTCCTCTCGGAGTTGGAAATCAGCTCTTCCTGTAATTTCCTTCCACGTAGCTCACACAGAGCATCAAAGATTAGGGAGTTGGAGGAAGTTTGCATCAGAGAAATTCAGGATCGAGTTTTCAACAGCCTTGGTCTTGTAACATGAATTTGCTTGTATGTGGTTGTTGTCCCTGAAGAGCTTTCTCTCTAGATCGTGACCTCCGAATTGCCCGACTTGTCCTCTCTTCTCTTGTCTGTCTTCTCGCCTCTCATGCCTCTGGTTTCTGTTACCTACTCACGTTTCTTAAAAATAGCAATTTAATTTTCTCTTTCTGTCTCACCGTCTCCTTCCAAGCCAGGTTCAAGGGGGCCCCGTTTTCCGTGTTTCAAGCAGCGTTTCGAGGAGGAGATGACTGGTAGAAGGATCATCTTTTCACTCACACGCACGTGCACAGACACCACTTCCTTTCTCCCTCCACTTCTCCCCGCTACGTGTGGCAAGAGCTGAGACTGCTTTGCATAGAGACAGACACACTGGGCTTTATTCCAGTGTTGGCCGGACCACTTCCCTTTAATCACAGGTTGATTCAAAGTGCATGTCCTAAATACCAGCATTTTCTCATTGATACTTAGTTTCTTATAGTAGGCCAACAATCTGTCTCCTCTAAATCCTGGGGCAAAAACCCAAAAATCTCAGTCTCACAGCACTTTATTTGTGACTTTGATTACCACCTAACCTTCCTTGTAAAGGTTAACACTCTATATGTCTTTTTTTCTTTTTTCTTTCTTTGAGAATACTCTGTCACCCAGGCCGGAGTATAATGGTACCATCATAGCTTGACTGCAGCCTCGAGCTCCTAGGCTCAAGCGATCCTCCTGTCTCAGCCTCCTGTATGTGCCATTCTTTAATCAGGTCTTCTATGATAATGAATTCTCTCCCATTCCCTGGAAATTAAGAATGTTAATGAAATGGTTAAGTGGTGCTTTTTGATGCGGAGCTAGTGGAAAGCATTTGCCACTAGTGAGCCACCTGGAGTCAGCTCATCTCCTCATGTCTCTGGACCATAACGATGTCAGCCAGCATGGCTATCTAATCATTAGATGAGCAACATCAGTCACCTTCCTGGTGGTGTTATCTTTCATAGTTTCTACAGTGATGCGCCTGACCTGGGATTACAAAAACAAAAACTCTGGAAAACATCTACCAAGCTTGAAATCAATGCACCCTCTTGGTTATTTTACAAGTTCTGATACCCACAACTAAATGTCTGAAATCTATTTTTTCACTAGAGCAGTGTTTCCCAATGCCTGGGGTTCCCAAATCCCAGGAGTTGGAGTCTTAGGGTTAGGAGTTGTAATCAGAAGTCTTTTTCCGTGTTTCAGTTAGAATGAGTTTGGTTGTGTGTAACAGAAAGTCCAGTTCAGGCAGGCTTGAACACTGTGAGTGGCAAGTCCTTGGGATGCAGGCTGCAGAGAGACTTGATCCAGCTCTCTCTCTTCTGCTTTCTGTGGTGTTGGCTTCAGAGTGGCCCTCTTTGCAGTCTTAAGATGACTTCTAGCAACTGCTGAGCACATGCCAGGCAGGAGAGAGGAAAAGGAAACCTTTTCTTAAGATTTTCAGAAAAATTCTTCAAACTGTAGTTGGACTGGTTTCTAACACATACCACCGTCCTTGTGGCCGGGGGGATGGGATGTGTTAGTTGGCGTATTCGAGGTGATGTGTTTCTACCCCTGGAGCCGCAGTGGAGTCAGGTTCCCCAGAATCCCAAGACTCCCTAGTGGTCAGCTGGTCCTATTTGGAAGGGGATTTAGAGGGAAAGATGTTGGGGATACAACCTTGAATGTTCATTTTATTCAGCTATTTCAGAAAGCCTGAAGTTAATTCAGTCATTTGCACGAGGTAAGACTTTTGGGGTTAACCAAAGTCAAGTTCTTTGGCTTTTAGCCATAAATATTTTAGTCTCTGAGTTTTGATTTGGCAATTTGATAGATGTTCCCTATGGATTAATTAATACGTAACAAATAAGTATTAGTTGGTAGAGTCTTCTGAAATTTAGCATCTGCGTTTGTGGGAGCACTTAGAATTTAATAAAAGGAGTTCTTTGTGGTTAAAAAAAATTGGGGGAATCTCTTGTCTCAGGCCTCTGAGTCAATAGCAGATAAAACTAATTATAATTTACCTTAGAAGTGATGACCAGTTCAAATACTGCACAGATGTGGAAAAAATAACATTCATTTGTACTAGTCCTACTTCTAAAACTTAAATTCAACATTTCAGGTCTTTTTTTTTTCAGATATGGTTAAGCTTTAAGTTTTACTACCATGTTTTAAAAACATTAATCATATGGAAAGAAAAAGTTGATGAGTTTTAACACTGCTGCGGTAGCGTCTATGACTCAACAACAGAAATTGTTGTTAGAGGAACCACCAGAAAACAATTCTGTCTTGGGGGAAAAATGTTTAGTTGAAAGGCCACAGAAGATATGCATATTCAGTAAGTGTAAGGAGAGGCAAACACAATAATGTAAGATTGTTTTACAAAAAGATATTTCTAAAAAGAGTATAGTCAAACTGTTGAGGAAACTTCATTGTTAAAGAATAAACATTGTGCATATCAAACATTGAAGAGTGTGAAGTGTTGTCAATGGTAATGCGAACTTATTCTAAGATGCAGAAAGTGTTTCATGCTTGGTGCATTTTGGAAACAACATTTCCATCAGAGGGAAAGAAAGCAAAGGGAACCTTCTTGAGTCACACTGGATATAATACCAATGCGAAGCCGTGTTTTCTATGAAGGCTTTGGCCTAGACGCATGCTGAGCCTCTTGGCCTTTGCTGTTGGTTTACCTGACTTACACAGTGATGGTTGTTTTGGATGGACTGCCCGCCCAGTGGCCAGATCGGAGATTCTTGGCCAGTGTATCAGGGTCTTGTGGATGTAAAACAAGAACCTGCTGCTCTGGGTGATGAAGCTGGCCAACCTGATGTTCTTGGGTAATCTCCCTGACCTTCTGTCCACTAGGGGTCCACATTTCAGACTCCACTCTGACCTCGAAAGACAGATTGCTACATCTGGGTGTCTTATTTACATAGTCTTTAGTTTTGTATCCCAGCTCCTCCCTGCCTGCCACCACCTCCATGATTTATTATTCTTTAAATTTTGCCATGCTCAGACATTATATTTGCCATGATTTTGATCTGAATACCACCTGCACTCTCCTTGTCTATCATCATAAGTCCCCTCGCTTGTTAGAACATAAATGAGTCTATTTGCAAAGAAGACTTTACATTGTTCCTTAAAAGAAAAAAAAAAAGTACCAGTTGCCACAGCTAGACGGTAACCTAAAATAAATACTATGAAGGCAGAACAATGGTACAGACAGGAGTTGACAAACTGTTGTAAAGGTGAGGTAGCACATGTTTTTGGCTTCACAGGCCGTATACCCAGTTTCACCACTGTAGCCCCAGATCAGCAAGAAACAATACATAAATGAATGGGAATGGCTGTGTCCCAACAACACTTTATTTACGGACACTGAAATCTGACTTTCATGTAATTTTTTTTATGTCATGAAATATTACTCTTCTTTTGATTTTTCCTCCCATTTATAAATATAAAATCCATCTCAGCTCATGGGCTGTATAAAAATCGACAGCAGGCTGGGTTTGGCCCATGGGTTGTAATGTGCAGACCGCTGGTATAAACCTCTCACTGCATACCGTCGCCTCCTTCTACCCAAGGTGTTGAGCTGGAGGGGTTCTCTTTGTGTTAAAATGGACTGTAGCATGTATTAGGTGTTAGACCAGCACCCACATGAGGCTGTGACCCTGACATAATTGGAAGGATTGAAATGGAATTGGAAGCAGAACAACTTCCTAAGTAGGCAGTTCAGTGTCATTTGTTGCTGTGTCTGCACCACCTAAAATCACCTTAGAGGTTCAGTCTAGAACTTTGGGGAGCCCTGCCTCTGCCTGTTTGTTTTACCCAGCTCTCCCAACCACCATGTAGCGGGAAGATAGAGATATAAGTAGCACATCAGTGAAGTGAGAGAGGCAGAGAGAGGAAGAGTTTTCAACATTGTAACCAGAAACCAGCAAGATCGGTGATGGGGTAGAGGGAAGAAGAAAGGAAACAGTGGCTGATTTTCACAAGGGAGCAAATATCTGAAAGAAGAAAAGAAATAACCTGAGATCAGAAGCTGGCAAAAAGTTGAATATTTCGCCAACCAATCCATGACCCTCTTTCCTCTTTCTGATGGTGTCCTATGGTACAGTAGTTCCCCTTATCCTCGGGGATATGTTCTAAGACTCCAAGTGGATGTCTGAAACCACAGATGGTACTGTACCCTGTAGGCACTATGTTTCTTTCTATACATGCATACCTGTGACAAGCTTTAATTTATAAATTAGGCACAGTAAGAGATTAGCAGCAATAACTAATAATAAAATAGAACAATTGTAACACTTGGTATAGTTGTTATGATCACTACTCTTGGGCTTTGGGGCCATTAGTAAGTAGAATAACAGTGACTTGAACACAAACACTGCAATACCACAATAGTCAATCTGGTAACTGAGACGGCCACGAAGTGACTCACAGGTAGATGGTGTAGACAGTGCAGATACACCGGACAAAGGGATGATTCATGTCCAGGGTGCAACAGAGCTGGATGGTGAGATATTTCATCATGCTACTCAGAACAGCATGCAATTTAAAACTTATGAATTGTTTATTTCTGGAATTTTCCATTTAATATTTTCAGACCAGTTGACTGCGGGTAACTGAAACCACAGAGAGTGAAACTGCGGATGAGAGGGGACTCCTGTATCACAGTGTATGATGCCGTATGTTATTAATCCCTCTCCCTGGCGGTATTTGTGTCACGTTGTTACGTTAGTGTCTGATGTTAATATTCCCTCTCCCCTGGCAAAAGGAACAAGAGAAGCCAGTGACCCAGAATAGTCTCTTTATCCAACCACTTTCTGTCCTCCTTGCGGTAGTTTAACTGACATTAAATCTCAAATACAGGCTGTTCTCCCCCCGCCCCCCGGCCCCGTCCTGTATTGATTCCATGTTGTATATGGTTTAGACAGGAATTCTTGAGTTATTTCATGACAAACTTATGTAAAAACTTATATAAAGTTAATATAAAAAACTAGGGCCAGAGTGGCTTCATCTCGTAACTCGAGATAGAAGTCTGAAGGACAGAAGGATTTAGATGTTCACAGTATTCTAATATTTTGCTTTGTATTCTCTTAGACAAAAACACCACATTCTGAGGAAAATACGATCTGCAGTAGCAAGGAAGCTTTGGTATATAGCATTCATAGGGTAACAGTGATTACTGTAACCTGAAAAATCATGTCTTCATGTTACGGGCTCAAAAAATGTTTTTATTTCAAAACAGCTTCTTAAAACAAAGTTGTTTTTTCAAGTTGCATTACTTTCCAGTATCAACATGAACCAAGAAACCTTGTACCAGGCGTATTAGTTGATATGTTCTGAAGTGTGATAGTATAGTTGTTAAATAATTACCCAAGTTGGGGAAAAAAGATCTGGTTTCAAATTCTGGCTTAGCTACTTAGTAACTGTGTGACCTTGGGAAAGTTATGTAATATTTTAAGCCTCAGTTTTCTCTTCTGAAAATGGAGACGAAAAAGCACCTACCTCATTGTAGGAGCTGAAAATATTATAGTTTTTGTCAAATACCTTTGGGTTAATGAGATTATGTAAAAATAGTTTTCAGTGCAGTGCATGACACATAAAAATAATGTTCCCCTTTACATGATACTTATATACCTAATTAAATAAAAGGCATTTCAAATTACTATTATTTTGCTGGATGTCTAAGCTAGAGTTAAATAGTAGAGGATGTTTAACTCTAGGAGTCAACAGTGCTTTACATATCCATCTTCACTTTCCACATTTTTCATGTCCAGTTTAAAATAATTTTCCCTTATGTAAAAAGGCAGTATGCATGAAGCTCATATATATGTCAAAATTTGGGTAACTTCACATTGGTGAATCTTTGTGGCACACTGAACTCTTTTAAATTTGCTTAAACCAAGGAAACCTTGACTCACACGTGTTAACACCTTAATATCAATTCAGTTGCACTTGCTCCCCCAGTCGCCGTTTAGTTTTTTCTCCAGTTTTTATTAATTTTGAGAACGAAAAAGGATGAAGAATCTATTTTGCATTTTACTCACTTTCAGGTTTCTGTAGGTAAAAAATGAATAAATATTACAGGTGTCACTGTGACAATTCTTCCCTTCTTTGTCTACCCTCACCTTTTTTCAATTTCTTGCATCAGTTTCCACATCTGGAGAGTGTCCGTGACCTGTAAAAGCCATTCCCCGGCTCCATGGTTCTCAGATTCTGTCTGTGAGATGAAAGAGGACCATGGTGCGATGCCCCTGAAGGGTCAAGAGGAAAAGGCTAAAAGAAAGTTAAACTAAGAACTGATTTATGTAAAGTTGGAAATCGAAGATGGTGGTGGTGTTTCCCTTGAGTCCTCTTTAGGGGCAAAGCAAATTCTAAGTATAACTGGCTTCTTAAGCTATTTCGAGTTCATAGGGTCACAAGTTCCAGTTTGGTATTTCTACTAAATGGCTAAGCCAGATTCGAAACCAGGTCTTTTTTTCCCTTCTTGGGTGATTACTTAACAACTTACACCACCATTGCTTTTGAACATATGAACCACTATCCCTGGTAATTTTAAGGTATGATTTTTAAGACACAAGCCAGAACCCTAAGTACTAAGGCAAACCTATCATTGAAGTGTTCTGTATAAATTGATTCAATAGGGATAAGAGAGGTATTTATCCCATTCCAGGGAGAACAAATTGTTCCAGTACTTGAGCTTCTGGGAACTCATCCACACCAGTTAGCTGTTTCTGGGCCTCAGTTTACTTATCTATAAGATGGGATTGATCTTACCTCAGTAGTTGGTGAGGATCAAATGACAGAATCATTGTGAAATGGTTTTGTAATATTTTGTAATATTATAGCCCATCAGATGCCGTTTGATGTAATCTTTGAAATAAATGCTTATAGAGATTTCATCTCCCATAAATTTACCCAGTGAGAAAAAAACAGTATTGACTTTCCCTTTGTTCTCTGGAGAATCAAAAATTTTAGTTTGCAGTCTATGGATCTTACATCAGAACCCCAAGTCATATCTCTTTATTTTCTGTCTCTACCATAATTAAATTTAGCCTCCTTTGAAATGATACAAAATTTTTCTTAAATCCTCATTTTAGAAGTTAATACGTCAGTGCCACCATGTAATAAAAATTCTAAGGCTACTTTTCTAAAATCATCTTCCCTGCTAGGACCGTCTCTGTTTATATCAACAGCTAGAACAAGTGATTTCTTCATCCTTGTCTTTTAATGATGTTGTTATTATTTCAAAGTGTGAAATTGGAGTATTTGACTTGGAGAAACTTTCCGTTTCATTTCCTCGCTGCGTTTCAGTCTAGAATGTCTCCTTGTACTCTGTATTCTTTACTTGGGGATATATCCAAGTTCTCAGATATGGAACATTTAGGACTTAATTTCAGTATGATAAGCCGAGAATTTACTTGAAGTTACCTTTTAGTTACTTCTCTAGACTTTTACATCTCCTAAGGTGTAAGATATGCTACACAAAAATGTAAAAAACAACCAAAAAACTCCAAGTGTATACATCATTAAATAACATCAAAATTATATACCATTTCTTTCTCATATCGCACTGTTTAGTCTGAATTCCAGCTGTTTCTTTACTCAGGCCAATTTGTTGTGTCTTCCTCTGAATTTATCTGAGTAGAATAATTAGAGAAAAAACCCTTGGGGTTTCCTTCTCAGAGCAAGCTGTGAGAAACCCTGACCATTTTTCTGCTTCACCGTGTGGATATCAGAAGCACTTTTCTATTTTTTCTTTTTCTCCCCCCAACCCCGGCGAACGTGTTTAGGGGTAACTGCTTTTCTGCTGAACTGGTAACAGATTTTTTTTTTCTCTCTTCTTAGTCTTATGGCAGTTCTGATTTAATTTCTTTGGATATTCAACTCTTGGCATGGCTGGAGATTTTCTAGAGCAGATTAGCAAGGAGGTTAGCTTTGCTGTAAAGTGAAGGAAGTACCAGTTAGCCTTGTTCAAGATGTTAACATTTGGGTCTGGAAATGAAATGGCCAGCAGACACAGGAAGAAGTAAAAGTAAAAGAATAATGAAGCCAACTTTGATACCATTGTGTATTTGTTCAGAGTACCAGGAGTTTTGCATCTATTTGGTTTGCACAGAGAGTATTCAGTATCTCCAACTCTTTCAAATTGACAAGTTGATAATGGTACTTTCTGGTTGTGGTACTTGACGATAGGCATAGTTACCTGGATAGTTACACAGTAATAATCTCCCTGATTTTTGCTACCTGCAATAGTTTTGGGCCTCAGATACTCCCAGCATTCATTTTCTGACAGGTGTATATTTTATAGAATGAGAATTGTAAATAAAATACTTCCACAAGAGACTCTTGTCTTAATAGTGTATGTACAAAAACACTTCTGTGTGTTAGTGGAAGTTATTCCATTAAATACCCTTTATGGATGCACCCCACTGAGAAAGCATTCTAGAAATGGATGTCAACCAAGGGAGATTCATTCATTCCATACGTTTTCTAATTTCAAAAAATGTACACCATCAATATTTTTTCTTAATTGAACAGTTTGTTGAACAGACGGGTGCTTTAATTATGGTGGTCTAAATTTACACACATTGCAGTGGTATTTTGCTACATTAATTACCTTACTTGTCAAGAGTAACAGGTAATTACTACATCAACTCACCCTCCTGCAGTATATAGAAACATAACTTTATTTGAACGGATACAAGAAACCGGAGTATAACCACCCTACACCTTAGTTTTTGCTAAAGGAAGCGGTTTTCATAGCATTTGTTTGATAATGAGCAAGGCAGAGGTGAGTTCAACCTTTTCTTTGTGTCTGTCCAGCCTGATGCGTGTCCAGAAACATTCACAGTCTCAAAGAGTGTGTGGACTAGAAATAAACTTCAAGATGATTGAATTCATTACGTCTTCTTAGAATGTATTTTAGAGAGGATTCATGACTTTTCCAAAGCCACACAAGAAGTAAATTAGTGTCCAAAACAGAATTGGCACCAATTTCACCCCACCATGCTGCTTTTTGTGAAGCTTAGTGCATTTTAATGATTTTTTTTATAATTATAGAAAAATCATTTGGTATAGTGTACTTTGAATATTCATTCACTTCATCTTCCTCATTTGAACTTCTAACCAATGCTTTGGCTGCCTTACAAAGAGTATTTATCCTATATTCTGTTGAACTGCCAGGTACAACTCATGTCATTTGATTTCCTCTCCAGTGTACTAGTGTCAGCTTTTATGACAAGTTGTGTTAAAATTCTACTTTAACATGTTTTTTGTAAAGGCGAACATTTTGGAGCATATAGGATGCTCTTAGCAAAATCATGCAGCATTAACTCTCCTGGTTGCCATGGCATAGAAAGACAGGATTTTGTCAGCTTTTAGGTGTGGTATGGAATATACACAATGACATAATATGGGTGTACTATCTTAAAAGGCTCTGTCCCCTTTTTAGTCAAGCACCTGTGACAAAATTACGAACTGTGGTTAACATAGAATACTTACAAGTGGTTTTTCGGAGTCGTCCAGGGTAGAAGAGCTCAGCCTGCAAAGAACTTTAGTACCTGCTTTTCTTCTTGCACCTAGCACCAGGAGTGAGTGACATTAGAAAGAAGTTCCAGAAGTCATGGGTTGCAGACATTATTTGAGATGGCTTGTAGAGGACAGGGTGGGCCTCTCGGGGATGATTTGAAACTTACGAGGGAGAATCTCTTCCAGCCTTCAACCCACTTCAATTTCTGATGCCTGAAATCTCAGCATAAGTGTGTCATTTCTGTAACCTTAGTCTTGTCATGTGCAGTTGCAAATCACTCTGGGATTTGTAATTTGTAATATAGCTTTGAGTGATGGGTTTTTCTTTTTTCCTTAGCTTTTTTTTTTTTGTAAGTTGGGGGATAACGTAGGATAACTAGATTTAGTAAGTCATTCATTGAACAAGTATCTATTGAGTGCCTGCCGTGTGACAGTCATTGTGCTATATAGATGGGGGGGGAAGCGGGGGAGGAGTCCTAGCAAGGCAGGAAACAGACTAAGGCCCTGCTCGCATGGAGTTTGCCCTCTAGTAGAGGGAAAGCAGCAGGTGAAATGAAGGAACAAGATATCTACATATTATGCAAATTCATAAAGAAAATAGACAATGGAAAGAACATACCTTGAGAAGGCCAGTTAGATATGGTCAGGGAAAGCCTCATGGAAAAGGTGACTTTGGATTTAAGATCTAAAGATTAAGGATGATCCTCTGATACACAGAGCCTGGGGAAGAACCTTCCAGGCAGAGGGAATGATGAGGGTCAAGCCTCAGAGTTAGGAATAAGCCTGGTGTGGCGTGGGAGCTGAGAGACCAGTATGCTCTGGGGAAGGAGGTGAGGGAGTGTGAGGCTGGTGTCAGAAGGGTCAGGAATGTCAGCGGCACCCTGTGTCCCATGGCAAGGGGTCGGGTTTTATTTCGAGACTGATGCAGAGGAATGGGAGGCAGTGACTTTCGATTCGGAGAATGTTGCTAGGGAATGATCTTCAGTTTCAGGCGTTTTCCTGAGATCAGGCTTCCTTGGGAGAGAGGATAAGGTCCCGGTTCCCTGAGCCTGGGCAAGGAACCCTGGAAGATGCTGCATCTGAGACAGACTCAGCCAGTCTTGGTTAAAGGAGAAACCCCCTCCTGGCTGGGGATGGGACGCAGGTGCGCAGTGATGCCGGGTTGGAAGCACAGGCTTCAGAGCACGGTTGTCAGAGTGGGGCGCCTGCACCGGCACAGCAGCACCTGGGACCTTGTTAGAAATTTAAACTCTCTGGCCTCACCGCAGCCTTAGTGAATCAGAAACTGTGGGGTTGGGGCCCAGCAATCCTGTTTTAATGAGCCCTCCAGGTGGTTCTGATGAGCATTCAAGTTTGAGAAGCCCATGATAGGATTTTAGTGCCGGAAAGGCAGCGAGTGAGCTCTCCAAATCCGCTGGTGTCAGGAGGAATTGAGAAGCCCCCGGTGCGGTCAAGGACTGTATAGCTGAGTGTTGACCCGGTGTCGCCTAGAACCTGGGCCCGTCCACCCTAGGCTAGTGCTCTTGCCTGGTGCATTTATGGAGTGAAAGAATAAGCAAAACCAACTTTGTTTTGGAGGAATAATTATGACATTTATGAAGGAGGAGGTAGGTGGATTTTTAAGAAGAACTAGTACTGGGGTCTGTGAACTGAGGCTACCTCGTTTCTCTTGCTACTATTTTCTCAGATAATTTAGCAAAGCAATTTTAGTGTGGATAACTCCTTTCTCCCTGTCGGTGGTAGAAAAGTGTTTTTGTCTTAAGTTACACCGTTGAGATACTTAGCAGAGTATAATAGCATTCTTTTATTTCTGTATTACTCAATATATTTGGCCTTGTTTTCAGTTTGGAAGACCTCACACTCCCGAGTTATATTTTTAAAGTCATTGTAGAAGGCAGAAGATGGATTATTTTCGGGCCTGGTATTTATGCTTGCTCATGTCTGTTTTGACTAACGGTGCCGTTGGAGAATCCTAGGGTGGTTCTCCTTGCCCTCCACCCAGCCCTGCCTACCTAACACCTTTAATTGAATGGCTTACGGATCATTTCTTCCATAAAGACTTTTCTGACCTCTTGTGCTTAGCTTAAATCTCTGTCGAAACATTCCAATGTGTTTTCCTTGGTGTGTCTTGATAGACTGTGGGCCTCATGAGGGAGAGACCTCATTCGTCTCGATTTCAAGCTATGTTCTGCTTCAGACATAGTGTCTGGCACCTGGTCAGTCTGTCCAGTCAGTGCTTTCGCTCTGGATTGATTATCTGTCGTTCTGTGTAGCGGTGGTCGATTTTTGGAAGACGTGGTGGTAGGTCTTCCTTAAAAGGAGCACATGAAGAATGTTAAGACATGGTCCTATGAGGTCAAGATGGGAAATGTGGAGACAAGTCCAGAAATAAGTATTTACTTGAGGATACAACCTAACAAGGGCTTTCATGAGGTATAAACTATCTTAGAGTGTGTCGTGCTAGCTACTGTGACTAACAACCCACAAATTTTGGTAACTTAATGTAAATAAGGAATATGTTGTGCTCCGTTTATGCCAGTGCATGTCTATGGAACCTCCTCTGTCTTGTCCTTGCTGTCAGGTCTCTGCGGTCACCAGGGAGGGGGAACAGGGAGCACAGCTGACTTGCCATGGGGCTTGGAAGTGGTACACATTGCTTCTGCCCATGTCCCATTGACCAGGAATCAGTCACGTGGTTTCAGCATATAAATGCCAGCACACTTGGGATTGGAATTGGAAACTTAATCTTTCCATGTGTCTAGGAAGAAGAAAGTGAAATGGAATTAGTTACCATGTGATAGTCCCCAACAATACAGTACTTGGTTTTGGCTGCTGAGTTTTGACCATAATGAAGAACACCTTCTGTTTTTGTAGCCTGCTTACTAATAAATACCCTTAAATTTTTGCACGTCACGAAGGAGGATGTCTTTTGTTTAAATCCCAACTTAGAGCCCATCTTCCTCTTTGGGATTTAGCAGGACAATTTCTTTCTTTTTTTTTTTTTTTTTTTGAGATGGAGTCTCACTGTGTTGCCCTGGCTGGAGTGAGTGCCGTGGCGTCAGCCTAGCTCACAGCAACCTCAAACTCCTGGGCTCAAGCGATCCTTCTGCCTCAGCCTCCCGTGTAGCTGGGACTACAGGCATGCACCACCATGCCCAGCTAATTTTTTCTATATATTTTTAGTTGTCCAGATAATTTCTTTTTATTTTTTTTTTTAGTAGAGATGGAGTCTCGCTCTTGCTCAGGCTGGTCTCGAACTCCTGAGCTCAAACAATCTGCCTGCCTCAGCCTCCCACAGTGCTAGGATTACAGGCATGAGCCACCGCACCTGGCCAGGACAATTTCTTGATGACCCAGCTGTAGCTTGCAGGCCATCCACCATCAGATGAAATATTTGACCCCACATGGTGAATTAGTCTGACTCCACACAGATGGGTTCTCATGTGGCAGGATCTGTTTGTGTTCTTCTGTTGGCACTATTTTTCTCTTCTACTCCCAGAGTTGACAGCTCTGGGTTAAAGAGCTCAGTGGTATTGCTGAGGACTAACTAGTCCTTTCCCACTTCTCATGGTTATGGGCTTGCTGTGGGCAAATTGTAATGTCTTATGGAGAAAACTGAAGTTGCTTTTAAGACTTGAGTTTTTTGTTTACTAAGCTCAGTTTATTTTCATCCAGAAAATATGGGAAATTGTCTGTGATACATTAAGTGGAGGAAAACATAATAGAGTGTTTACTTTATGAGGCTTTTTCCCTCACTGTCTTGCCGACCATGGTGGTTCTTAGGATAGGAGCTGAAATCTTCATCTAGCCTTCAGCGTGCCTCCCTGCCATCCTTCCAGCCCAGGACAAAGGCTCAACGAGAAGCTTGGCAGGGCCAGTGGAGATGTATCATTAGGCTGGGGGCCAGGGAGGTCTGCAGGGCCAGTACATGCAGGACCTCATAAGCCCTAGGAAGGCCTTCGGTCTCTATGCTAAGAGTACTCGGGAGCCATTGAGAGGATGCAAGCAGGGAGTGAATGCCAGGTGAGAGAAACAATGATGAATGCTGATCACACCATGTTCTTTGGCTGTTGGAAAACAGCTTCCACAGGAGAGAATAGGTGCAAAGGCAGCCTGGCACCCTTCTCCCAGCTGCCATGAGAGGTCTTCTCTCTCCTGCACAGAAGTTGCTTGCCAATCAGGAGCTTACCATCCCAGCTTCAAAGCAGGCGGTGCATTTGGGGTAAATATTTGTGAAATGCCAAGCTTCGCGATCAAGATGTATTTTGTTTTTAATGAGCAAATGACTCAGAATTGTTTGAAGTTATTAAAAGATAAATTATTGTGTGCCACCATGGAAAAAGGAAAGAGGAGACAGTATAATTTTGTATCAAGCAATTTATTTACAACTATAATCCGCAAGCAGTCAACCTCCTTAAACAAAATTATTTAATTTCTCTTAAAGGCTTAAAGTATAAAAATTTAATTTATTTATGGAATCTCATTAAGAGGACTTATAAAAAGTAAGGTGGTCTATTCACTTACTTCAGTGAATGTTAATTGAGTACATACGATACCGTAAATCCTATGTTTGGGGCATGAGCGATAACATGAATCTCTGCTTTCAAGACACTTCTAGTCTGGAAAAAAGATAGCCAAGAGCCATTAATAAATGATGAGAAATGTGCAGCAAATTTCTTCTTTTTGATGTTGAAACTACTTTTTCAAATTGTATAACTGATATTTTAGAAATTACTTTGTTTTGGAAAATAGAAAAAAAATTCTAAAGAAAAATATAATCTAATCCTATTCCCCTAGGATAAGCAATGTTAATTTTATTTTTGTTCTTCATTGGAACCTATTTTTATACAGTTGAGAATTACTCTAGTTAAAATTTTTCTATCTTATTTCATGCCACATTATAACAAGCGTTTGCACACATTTCCCCATTCCTGGTACCATTTTTAATGACTATAAAATATTCCTTTGTCAGACTGGACTGTCTTCTACTTACTTTTGCTCTTTTTTGATTGACATTTAATGTAAAACAGATTCATAAAATTTATCCATTTTATGTCTCAAATCACTTCGTATGCTTAACTATTATTTAATATAATAAAACAATAGGGAACTGAATTTATTTTTAAAAAATCTGTGTATGTTTCTGAGCTTTGCCATCCAAAAAAATAAAAAGTGAACCAAATTGTCATTGCAGTAGCTTTACATACTTGAGGGAATAATATATTTGATACATTGTTTCTGGCATATTCAATCATTGGACCCCATAGCTCCTACCCTGAAATTGGTCAACAAAGTACATCCTCCAAATCCAAGAAAGCTGTTTGGTTCTGATTTAGGGAAACTTCATGCCTGATTTGGAAACTTTTAGGGGATGTCGTTTCTGGGTACTCAGGAATCATTCTGCCACTGTCATTTAAAATCTACATTTTATTTATTTTTAACAAAAACTCCTTAATATAAGATCGCTTTAAGGTAACCATCACCTGTTAATACATTACGTTAACACAGGGGCTTGACTGTATGGATGAGAAAAAGCTGCAACTTTTTCTTCTTGTTATAAATATTACTTGGATTATTGTTCAGAATGGCACAACATCCCAATAAGCTCTCTGTGTGGGCGCATGAGCCCTTGGAAAGGTGGTGTGACTTCTGGGAAAGAACCAGGCAGTCGGGAGAGACCTCCAGGGGAAGCCAAACCTCCCAACTGTCATCTCTTGAATCTTGGGCAGATTGAGGCTACTCCCCCTTTACGTCAGTAATCCCTTCCTGGCAACCAGATATCCCGAGTGAAAATGCTAGCCAGAGCCCATGTCTCGTTATTTTGTATAGAAAATATCATAATGTGTTATGTGTCAATATGCAACCCCCCCATCAATATTCTAAAGCAGAAGTTGGCAAATTATGACACTCAGGCCAAATCCAGCCCAGTGCCTATTTTTATAAATAAAGTCTTATTGGAAGACAACCGCACCCATTTGTTCATGTATGGCTATGTCTGTCTGTCTGTGCTTTCCTACTGCAGTGGCAGAGTTGAGTAGTTGCATTAGAGAACTATGGCTGCAGAGCCTAAAACATTCACTACATTTTCCTTTATGGGAAGAGTTTGCCAACCCTGCTCTAAAATGTGACTGAAATATAGTAAAATGCCTTATATATATTAACAGCTATCACATTAAAGATGTAAAAATGTCTAAAACATTGATTATTCAACAGTTAATGTGGTCTCAACATCCATTTGTATTTGAAATATGGCTTTTTTCTTTTTTTTAATCACCAAGAACATCTGAGTGACATCACTTCTGTTGCTAGTTTTTCAAAACCTCTACGGAAGTTTCTGATATGCTACCAGTTATATTGCAACTTGACACTTTCCTCTCATGTATTTTGTTAAAGATGTATTAAATTGGGGAATGTCATAGAATTTTTTCTTTTATAAGCAACAGCCAAAAATGTCTTATTTAAAAATACATATTTTCTATGAAGTTTGAGTATTAAAAGCCAACAGGCATTCAACTAAGAAAATATCAACCAGATCAATATTCTGTGGCATTTGCTTATATTTCACTTCTTAGAGGCTCAGTAGTTTCATCTGAAAAATGGGAATCAAACTTCTTCCCTGGGCTGTGAAAAGATTAAGTAAGGAAAGACATGCCTGACAAATTTCGGAATATGTTAGCTGTTGGTTCCCGTTCCCTTTTCTACCCTTAGCTTACAGGAGCCAGTAATCACAACAATAAGGTATCAGAAATTCCCCCAAATTTATAGCACTTCTGCTTGCTTAGGGTTGCGTGGAGACTCAAGTAAAAGCCAAGGAGAAATTAGAAAAGTCCATGTATTTGGGTAAGAGATGCTGGCAGCCAAACAGACATTCCAGAATCTCCGAGGCTTAATTCCGTGCAGGTTTATTTGTTAAGCACCTCATGGCGTGGTGCTGGTTGATGGGGACAGGTGGTGGCTCTACTCCATGTGGTCTTTTAGGGACCCTGGCTCATTCTATCCAGTGACTCCACTATCTCCAGGAACTAGGAGTTCTCCATTGGGTCTCTGGGCTCTCAGTCAAGGGAAGACAAGAGGCATCGGGGATGGTGCAGGAGTCTTCTGATGAGAATGAAGCATATATCCTCTTCCATGTCTCTGGCCAGAGCTCGGTCACAAGGCCCAACCTAACTACAAGGGATGCTAGAAGATACATTCCAGCAGTGTGTCCAGAAAGAAGAAGAAATGGATTTGATGAACATTTACCCAATCTCTGCCACACAATGCCATATTTTCTTGGATTATTATGCAAGACGAATGCTTATCATACACAAACTGCCCAGAGATACTGAGAACTTGTCTGTAACAGGTGCCCATGGAAAGAGCATCATTTAGAGACAGTCATGCTGGTTTAGAACAGTTTATCTGGATACTCGTTTAAATATATTTTAAAAATTAGCCTGCAGTCTGAATCTGCTTCCCACATGTTGTGTGCCATTTAGGCATTTTGGTGTTCTAAAATTACAGATCTCAGAGTGAGTAAGTTTAGAAATACATACTTAAGAAATGTTGCATGCAATGACATTTTCATTCCCAAAGTGATCTACATGGACTCATATTTATTTTGCTATTTTATAAAATCAGAAGCCATACACAGTATTGAGTAGAATTCTTTATCCATGATGGCAGACAGAGCATTTGTTGAAATACTACTGGTTATTTAATTTGAATTGCAATTAAATACAATGAACCATATCAGGAGGTTTTTCAATACCTTTGATAGACCTAGCTACTCCTTTTTTAAAAGTTATTCATTTCAAATTATGATTTTATGAATATTTTAGGATTATAATCACCATAAAATGAAGGACAAAATTTATCATACCAAAATAGAAATTTAAGGTACAAAGATCTTGATTACAAGGTTTAGTAGACTAGAAACAAGATGTATAAGAGGGTATCAAAAAACACTTTAAAAAAAAAAACCTCTCAGCAGTGTAGTTTTACAATAAATCTGGAAAAAACACAACTGCATTTATTGATGTTTGTGAAGATTATGTTTTAGACAGTTTAATCAAAGCTCAAACTTTTCTAAGATTGGAAAAGCACATTAAGGCAAGCCTTTTGGTCGTTCCATGGAAAAACTAACTTTAAAAATCTTCATTCAGTATCATAAAGTTAGTGAAGTTTATTCGAGATAGAAGTTGCTCCTGTCCATATTGTGATCCAGTGGCCTTGGTCAAAAGTCAAGCTTGTCCATAGACATGTGTAATTAAAAATATTCCTTTCACTTTTCCTGGCACTCATGGCATTTCCTACTACCTGTCACGTTGTCCTTGATGATATATGAGGCAGAAAACAAGTTGAGTTGACAAGGTTGGTTTTCCAATCCGCTGTTCCTTATTTTTCTCCAGCGCTGCTTTGTTATATTAGAAAGTTCAGATTTACTATTCATGAAACACATTTTAATCAGTGACCATATCAGACAAATGGAAGCTAAGCGCTGGTTAGTATGTTGAAAATAAACATGAGGGCTCTCATTAATGTCGCCGTCTGAATAATTAGTTGAGCATCGAGTCCCAAGCAGCAGTGAAAGCAGTCCGGTTTCTCACTGGAACGACAGGCTGACAGCCCTGTCTTGGAGGATGGTCATTAGTGTGTCCCGCCATCAATGTCGTGTTACTGTGTCAAATTAGTTAGTGTCCCCTTAGGAGAGAAGCCGGACCTACAAATTATCCTCCCACATCCCTGGAAACTGTGTTTGCAAAACCTGCGTTCAAGTGTGAGCAAATTATTAACACGGCTCATAAATTAGCTAGTTTACAGGCTTATAACATTTTACAAGTAGATAATAAAGGCTAGAAAAGTTTTCCAGTTGCCTTGCCCTGATGTGAGAGCTGTGATCCGCCGACTTTTCCTCGAGGAGCCCGCAGCGGACAATTTTTTATTAAGAGGAGAAAACACATGGTGTGTCAGAACAAATGTTTGGAAATGTAGACTCTAAAAGGAGGCAAGTGTAAATCCATCGAAAACAATATAATTAACTTCGTTATCTCATTGCTCTGATAAGTCGATGACAATGGCCCTCTTTCTCGTCGTGGCGTTGCTCATTAATGAGTTCACCAATTAAGTTTGAACGATTACAGCCTTTGCCAACTGAAATTAACTTAAAATGTATTTTTGATGCGTTCCTATCATACTCGTAAGCTGCCTTGTTTAACAGAAAAAAATGCCAACGCAGCACATTTAACTCATGAGAATGAAGATTCTTAAGCCATGATATATTTGGCTAACAGTTTATGCACACTAGACAAGTGATACCTAGAAAACACAGTCTGGACAAATCTGGCCTGAATTTATCTCATATCTAGAAGGGACACCCACTGGGAGCACCATCTCTCAAGTCTCTTCCGCGTTCTGGTAGACAGACAACCCACATAGTTTCCGGAGATACGTGACTATTCAAATCATAAAACTTCACGCATCTCCTTTTTAGTTTCAACTTCTCCATCTGATTAGGTTAGAAAACACGTACATTCACAGAGTACTGCCTGAATTTACTACCGAGAGAGAGCAGTTACCACCCACCCCCAAGTCTCGTGCCTTCTACTATTCTAAGTTTTATTGCTTTCTACTCATTTATAGTTTTATTTATTATTTTAATACTTTCCATATTAGAGTCCCTTCTGTAATCTTGAGGGCAGTATAGATGGCTTTATTATCTCAAGGATCTATGCAGAAAAGACCCCGGCATGTGATACCTTGCTACCGACAGCTGTTCACAAAAACTTGCTGAAAGTGCTTTGAAGATGAGCTGATTTATCCATCAGCAGCTTCAACTTACTTGGAATTAGATTTGGTAAATATTCTAATAACCCAACTAAGCCATGAAAGCGTGCGGCCTCAGCACACGCTGTCTCCACAGCCTCCTTCTGCATTTGAAGTGCAACCCAAGGAAGGGTTGCTAACTGTGGCAAGTAAGATTCTGTGTTTGGCTGGCAGGAGAGAGCTTGGCCGTTTTTCAGGGGGTGCCTGTGCCTGTGTATTTATTTCTTCTTGTTGCTTCTACTGCGTGCATTGAGTGTAGCTAAAAGACCAAAACTCATAGCAAAATTATCATTTGGGCTCATGGAGCTCCTTGCCTTTATTTCTCAGGATGTGATAGCATTGTAATTATGAGAACTTACCATGAGAAATTAGAAATTAGAGAAGTTAAAAGAACCAAATTTCCTAGGTGAATGCCAATGCCTTCAGGAGTAGCCATTGTACTTAGCTGTGTAACATTTTGCATCCTCCTCCTGTGATTCTGTAATTCAGATTATGAGGTAGGTTGAATACTGATACGAGAAGGGAGAGGATAAACTAGACGCTTAGGTATCGAAAGTAACTGTGATGCAAACAGGGAATACCTAGGGCTCACGTGTCTGCATTGCTTTTGAGGCATCACCATTTGCGCCTTCACTTAACCTCTTCTTTTCTTTTTGCTTTCAGTATCCCTCTGTGTGTTGCAGTCCTGTGGCATTATGCATGCCCCCTCCCAGTGACCCCAGGCTTTTTATGGCTGTGAGACGCGTTGCAATTTCAGGGTAAGTGGCAAGCCCCGCTGGCATTGTATGCCCCCTAAAAATTGCCTTCCACCTTTGCAGGTGACACAGTAGTGGATACGGTAATCCAGGGGAAGATAACAGACTGTCTCACTATCAGGCACTGATTCCAAAGCTAGTAGGCACAGGAATGTTGCCACCCTCCATGATGGCTTTATTGTTTTCAAGAATAGGGTTCATAACTTGGGTCATATGTATAGGAAGGTGGCCTAAGGCAGAGAGGTTGGCAGACTTTGTCAAAGGCATCCTCTTGAGCCATACAGTCTTTTTTTGCAACTAGTCTACTCTGCCATTGATATTAATAGCACGAAAGTAGCCATAGACGATACGCAAACAAATGGGTGTGATTGTGTTCCAGGGAAACTTTGTTTATAAAAACAGACAGTGAGCCATTTTTGGCCTGAAGGTTATAGTTTGCTACCCCTTGATCTGATGCATCATAGGGCGTCATTTGACCTGTAAACCTGACACCTCCCTGGATACCAGTCCCTCTGACCTTGGGCAAACCATTTATCTGGAAGAAACAGGAATAAAAAAATACCTGCCCTTGCTACCTTGCGAGGCGGTGTCATAAGGCTGAAACACGGTACAACGTATGTGAAAGCACTTTGAAAATTTTGAAACTCCTTACGCTGGCTCTGCACAGTCATTCTGGTTCACCTAGCGGAGTATGCCTTCCTCACCTTTTTAATCAGGTTGGGCTTTCATGAGCTAAATGAGTGTAGGGGAAGGCTCTCTTATTTTTTGAGTAATGCGGTTTGTCTATACGTTCCTTCTATTTTACGGTTGATGAACAAGTCGAAATGTCTTTTTAGTATTGAATACAGATGAAGGGATATCCTGGTAGATTATGGCAGGCTAAAGATCAAATGCCAATGAAGAACGATTAAATTTCCTTTAATCATCAGAATCTGAGAGTGCGGTGAGATCTTCCACCTTTAATATGGGCTTTAATAAATAATAATGCTTCGGATGTCTACAAGTATGTTTGAATTTTACAAGTCTTGCATGTCAAAACATAGAGACGGGGTCAGCAAGTATGCTTCCCTGAACCAGCAGTGCTAATTAAGGAGGAAAGTCATACTTAAACAAACAGCTTTGGGAATAGAGGGGTAATCAGAATCTCAATTCATGAATTCTCTAGTTTTCTTTTTCTTTCACAGAAAGAATTGTAGTGTAGTCTTTAAACATGTTTTCATATCATTATGTCAGTTAACAATTGTTTCTAGTAATAGTAATGAACTATTACTATTAATTACTATTACAGAGACACAGCTATATAAGTATACAAAATTATATATTCTGTCTCGTAAGGACATCTGGGGAAAGCAGTCTGTGCCTTCTGTCTTCCTCCTCTGCTTGTTCAAGTGCGGTGCTTCATCCTCAGGGTCACCTAATGGCTGCCAGCTCTCCACCCATTGCCTCTACATCCTGAAAGTAAGAGGTGGAAATGCAAGAAAAAAATAGTAGTCCTCCCAGCTGATGTAGGCTGCTTTAAAGTACTGTCCCTGACGGCTTACCCAATGACTTCTTATGTCCTGTTAGCCACCCCTAATTTTAAGAAAGGGATCTACGAAATGCATCCATAGACTTGGTCAGTTTGGTGTTAGGTAAATTCTGGGTTCTGGTACTAAGGGAGAAAAGGTAAATGGTTACTGTGCAACAATTGTGGTTATTCACATAAAATCATGATATCTATTTTTCTTATGTTTAATTTTTATTTATTTTCACTGAAGGCCTTCTGTTGACTTGTGTCTTGTTGGATTTTATCTTTAGATAAAATTAGACTTTCAGCCTATTAGATTCTTAGCAGAGATACGTTTCTCAGTAAATACTTTAGGACCATAATATTCTTACTGAAAGTGCCATGGCAAATCTGAGAAATAACATTTCTTTCTCAAGAGAGCTGTAAACCAAAATTTAAACTCTAAATATGCTAATGGGTTTTCTTTCCTGTAGATACAAAGTTTTGTTAAGGCTTGAGTACCAGCATGAGGTCCTAGCCCCATGCAGACTCAAACCCAATTCTCTTCTCCCCAATATGTGCAGGGGATGTTGCTGGCAGCTCTGCGCTGTCCCTCTGTTCTCATGTAGATTGAAAGACAGGACAAAACCATCCACCCTGCAGTTCTGCGACTTGCTGCTCCCCACATCTCTGCTGAAAGCTTACCCTGGGGAGGGGAGGGAAGTGAGCTACCCCCGTCCAAGTTTTTCATTCCGGATTGGCCTGTACATTCTTGTGAAAATTTCCATGTCATAGAATGAGCAGAATGAGACTTCCTTATGCTTTATAATATACCAGCCTGTGATAGGTGATCATAAAATATATGGTAATTGATGCGTTCACAAACATTTATTGAATACTTGCTGTGGATACAGGATAAGCAGCACGGTTAAGAGTGTCTGCTTTGAAGTTAGATCGGCTTAGACTCAAATTCCACCTTTTCCACTTCCTGGCTGAGCAATCCTTGGCAAGTTACTTAACCTTTCTGGGCCGTGGCCTCCTTATTTGGGAAATGGGGATAAAAATAGAAGCCAGCTCACTATAGAGAGTTCACAGGATGATGTTTGTAAAGAGCTTAGCAGAGATCCTGGTGCATAAGAATGCCAGCATTGTGCTGGGCACCCCGGGTGATATGGTGGAAATCCCTGTCTTGGGGGAGTTTTTGCCATCCCACGGCTGGTTCGCCGGTCGTTGTTTCACTGGTAGATGGAGCATGTTCCACAGTCCGTTGCTTCGCACCTGATATTCCCTTATGAATTTAAGCAGAGCCTTGGAAGGTGGCCCCGATGTACATCTTCAGGGACACCTGCAGCTATGTATACAACTGGACAAGCCCTGCTAGCACAGCTTAGGCCTCTGGGTCCTGTTTTGACAATTTCCAGAGATGCATGTGGTTCTTTTTTCATTCTGTTTTTTTTTTTTTTTTTTACTTAATCAGACAATGGGCCTGCCTCGCAAGCAGAATTCACTAACTGCTTTCAAGTTGGTATTGCTGATGATAATCTGAAACTATAGGGTGTTGCTCGTGCAGGCTGATGCTACACCACCTCATCCCCCATCCTTGCCACTGTGCTGACTCTGCTTAGCAGGTACTGGTCCCCCACAGATCTTCTTGGGAGTGGCCCTCAAAGAACAGTGTCATCTGTACACGGAAGCTGCTTCTTGACTGTGACAGAGATTGTCAGCAGTGCTCATGGACGGCCCAGTTGGCGATGCATTCCAATACTAAGAAGCAGCGGCAACCATGGGACGCTGGCCGTCTCCTGAGTTTTTGAGTACTGCTGGGTGAGATGAATAAGAGTCACACCACCTATAATTAGGAGTCTGCAGTGATAATTTCATGGACACTGACCCAATATCACGGAGCTGGTGGTCTCGGGGGGACTGGCCCCCAGCCTTTGTTAGTGCCTGTAAGAGTCTGCCTGACATAGACTCTGCTGTCATCAGGTTCACTGTGTAGAATTAGTGGCTTGAAGATCTTGCCTCTTCAAAAGACTCTTGGAAACTTTGAGCTTTTGCTATGTGGTTGCCAGTATTTTATTTAAATACCGTTACTGTGCTCAGATGCCGTAAAAACTCCCTTGCCTCTGGGCCGTGAAACCCTGCCTGGAAGAACCTCTTTGTTTCCCAGGGCTCCCTCCTCATTCCTTAGTGCTCAGTTCCAATGTCAACTCTTTGGACATGCCTTCACTGACCACCACCCACATTAAGGGAGACCCCTCCCTTTCTGATTATTTTTTTCTCCAAGCCTCTTGTTCGTTCCATATGTTACAGCTTCTGTCCCGTCACGAATGCACCTGTTTACCAGGTAATAAGCAAGGAGCAGGTCTGTCTGCCTCAGTGTGGCTTCCGCATGGCTAACAGTGCCTAGTGTACGGTGGGCATGCACGCAGCCAGTGTTCGTTGCATCAGTCAGAGTACGCTTGGGGATTTCCCTGAGAATTTCTATATTTTTTTTGGTACCTAAGAGGACTGCATCTGGGTGAGAGAGTAAGAGAAGGAATAAAGCTACACATATACTTTGTTGTAGGAATAGAATACTGCCCTTGGCTTTTCTCCGGAACATTTCCATCATAAACTGGGTAATCTGTGTGTCTCACCCAAAAGGGGTTATGCATCACCTTCCCCAGGAAGATAGAATGTTTGCCATTTAGGCCTGAAGCACATTGTGGATACTGTGGGTTAATTAAGGATGTTGGGCTCCAAGCTCAAATCCCAGCACTCTCATTCCCTGGCTCTTCGGACAAATGATTTTCTGTCTCTAGGTCTTAGTTTACTTACCTGAGGCAGGGATAATAGCATCAACTAGCTTATACTGTTAGTGCAGGAGTTAAAACAGATGACGCGTGTGTGGTGCTTTGCATAGTGTCTGGAACAGGACAGCAATGCTGATGATTTAGAAGGGTCAGCAAAGGCTGCGGGGAGCTACACTGACAAAAGTCATCTTGAGCTTTCCTGCAGTCTTCATTTTGAAGGTGTCAAAGATGGCAAAGGACCTTGGTCCCCAATTAGATTTGCCCATGTTTCATGTACTGAGTTAACTTTAGAACTAAAAAGTACAAAATGAACAAGCAGTGGGAGAGTCTGTTTTGTTTGTGTTGTTGACACGTTGAATGTTGGATGTTATGACCTGTCACAGATAATACAAGTTATAAACCTCAAGTGCTACGACGATGGCTCGAGGTGCTGCGCTGTCCTTATGCCACCTTGCTGTGGATACAGTTTGCCGTTGAGTTAGTCAGAGCTAGTTTGATTTCCTGCCTTGCAATAGAAGGTGTCTTAAACTTCCTGTAAATTCCTTTCTATTTTTAAAAAAATGTATACTTGATATATCTGTCCTGAAAATTCACATAACTTCTTTTGTGATAGAAGACCAAAGTCTGTATGATCTGAAAGGAGTTAGATATAAATATCTTTCATTGTTAACAGCTATTTCTTTCACCTGCTTAAAGAAGATGATCTATTATTTTTGCTATATTGTTCCATCATGTCAGTGGCTGACATGTGTTGTTCATTGTGAATTTGTTATGTAAAAGCTGAAGCGTGGAGAGAGACCTGTCTCTCTGTGGTTCACATAACTTTCTGGGGGAAAAGAATGAAATATATCAAATCACATAATCTTATTTACATGGCTTATGGAAGAACTGGGGTTATCTAAGAAATTAAAATAGTCATTTCTTTTATTGATTTATAATTTATACCCTCTCAACACAGAAAAATAAAGGGACGTGATTAAATTATAGTTTAGGACATCAACTTTGGTTACTAATATCCTTTTTAGGAAAGAAAATGATAAAAATCCAGTGAGTTTCAGTCAAAGTACAAGTGAACAAGTCCAGAAAAACTTTGGTGAGATTCAGTGTTAACCTTCAGCGTGGCTAACACCCAGCTTTTTTGCATGTCTGAAAATATATAACACCCCATCTCCAAATATAATGCCAATGATCGCTCATGAAAGGGGAAAACAGACCCGTGTAACAGGAGACTCGATTAGGCTGTTCTCATGGGACGCTCGACAGCCCGGCTCAGCCCTCGCCCCGCTCTCTTCTCCATGCAGCGGGAACGGCTAAGGGCTTTCTGGTTTTTTTTTGTTTTTTTTTCCCCATTAACGTTTTGAAATTTTGCTGCGTCATCTGAGTCCAGTGGGTGCGGCGGTTTCTCAGGGCTGGGTAAGTTTGGGTAAGATGTGCTGGGGTTGAATTTCTCATTGCCAGCTCTGCCAGATGACCAGTAGACCTTTCGCCCTGGGTTTTCCGGTCAGGAGAGCTCACGCCTCATCTTTGTCCATATCTGTCCCCGGTCATTCATTAATGGAGACACAAACCGTTCTCCCACTCCTGGCCCACTTCCTAAGCGTGGCAATTTCTGTGGAATTCTTCCCCCTGAGTGAGCGATGCTGAGGCCTTCTGGAGTCTGCCTAGATGTACGTACGTCGAAGAACTTGCATTTCATGCTGTCACCGGTACCCTGCATGTGTCGTTCCCCCCTTCGCCCCTAAAAAGTAGTCAGAGGTGGAAGTAGAATCTTCTAAACTCACGAGAACCCTACTCCTGAAAAATTGCAATAAACAGCAGTTAAGAGAAACACTCTAGCTTATGAAAAGTTCTATAATAGCTACCTTTACTGAGAATTTACTACGTGCTAGACATGATCCTAATCACTTGATAGTAATTAACTCATAATAACGCTCTAGTTACCATTCTAAAAATCCATTTTACAGATGAGGAAACTGAGGCCTAGCGAGGTTAAATGACTTACCCAGACTTCTCTGCTTATGTGGAGCAAAGCTGGAATTTGAACCCAGACACTCCTTCCTGTGGTACCCTGGCTCTAAATCACTATGCCATATGGTCTTCCTTCCTCATGCAAGCATCTCCTCGAGGTGTTGGTTTGCAGGCATTATTTTGTTTTAGCATACATTTTTTGCTCTGGGACTGCCTGTATGCCGCACGTGGGGCCTTTACATTTCAACATCATCTAAGAGGTCCTACTTGATCTTACTAGCCTTTTTCAAATGCTTTAATTCTTTTTGCTAATACAAGAGCTATGGGAAATAAAAGTATGTCCCAAAATGATTAGGAACAAGGACAACCACTTAATTGGCATTCTTCTATCTCCAGTTGGATATGCCTGTTAAGACATTTTCTCTAGATCTTTGAGTCATTTTTCTCTGGTACATTATTCTAATTAACCTCATCTCTGTAGCCCTTATTTTATTTCGTATTAGCCTCTGACCATCCAATAATTGATTTGTTCCGCTCAATCACCTGTGTGAAAAAGTGTGGCAAGCGAGAGGGTCTCCTTCCCAAGGCATCAGTCCTGTACCTGGGTGTTTTCCCAGCAAGTAGGTTCAGAATGTTCGTTTAGTTCTTGGAAACATTCACCTGAAAAGCTTTTTATTTACGAGGGTGAAGATCTAGGGTACTTAGAGGTAACACTAGCTAGCAGAGTTAGAGGGCCTTTAGTTATTTGGTCAGTAGAGTTATATATTCATAAGCTGTATGCCAAGGATTTTGACCTTCAAATATTAGTAAAATAGTAGGCATGGAAAAAATGTATAAAAGCCAGTTGCAAGGGACTCAAATAAGTGATTTTTGCTTAAAGGGTTTGAAATATTAATATCTCCTTATTAACATAAAGAGAAGACCACCTTTTTCACATGCCTGGGCCTTAAAATACTGAGCTCACCATTTGTTAGGTCTCTTTAGTTCTGAGTGACCAGCTTAGGCATAAAAGGGAGTTAATTGGCTCATGATATTGAAAAGTGGGATGGTAGAACTACCTTTGGGGGCATCTGGAGCAAGGGGTTTTGGATCGTGGCATAAAGTCTTGGCCTCTCGACTGTGCTACGCTCCATGTTGGATCCATTCATGGAGGTGTTTCCCAGGTCGTCCTAGGATAACCTTTCATGAATCTATTTTCTTTGCCACTCCAGCAGAAAGGAATCTTTTCTTAAGAGTTCTAGCAACTGTCACAGAATCTGGATTTTCCTGCTTCTGCGATTGGTCTGGTGTGTGCCATTGGCTGAAATACTCTTGGGGGCTTGGGCAGGACCGAGCAGGGGGAGGTGTGAGGGTGTGTTGGCCTGGGGTGGGTCATGTGCCCATCTTTAAAACCATGGATGGCCTCTGACCTACACAAAACAGTGGAGAGTAGGTGAAAAGGGTGCTAGTTTCAGGGGAAAGGTGCAGAATTCTGGGAAAATGGACTGTGTCTGTGAGCTGTGTAAGGTACTATTACTTGATGCACAATAAATTCATAGAATTTACAGGGCGGAAGAAGGAACCTTTGAATATCACGTGGTCCAGCTAATCCATGACTGAGTGTCATCTGTGAGATTTCATTCGTGAAGTTGTCTGCCTAATATTTGGACATCTCCAGTGACGTTACTACCTCGAAAGGGGGCTGTGCGTCAGAAATACTTCCAATGCCTCTGACCTCGAGGAGTCTGGAGTTCATTCATTGCCTAGCTTCCTCCTATTTATTCATTCTTCTCTCCAACCATCCCTCCACCCTCTGTCACTTTTTGAGGTCCTAAGGCAAGACACTTGCTTTTAACATACTTACACGTGCAGACAGACAAGTATAATACGA
Source organism: Propithecus coquereli (assembly GCF_000956105.1). NCBI lineage: Eukaryota > Metazoa > Chordata > Mammalia > Primates > Indriidae > Propithecus > Propithecus coquereli. The sequence goes on from NW_012149630.1 coordinate 1,271,880, forward strand.
TGATAGAGAAATTACAAGAATACTGGTGGGTGGTGTGTATGTGATTGGGGAGGGAGTCGGGGAAGAGGGATTGAAAAGCCGCACAGAAGCAATGAAGCCTGGCTGGGGCTCAAAGAATGCATAGGAGTTGCCAAGTAGCCAAGGGAAGATGGTCTTATTGGTGGACTTAGCATCTTTTCTGCAGGAGTAAACCCTATGTTACATTCAGACTTGCTTTTGGGTGACCTGGACAAATTGGCTTATAAAATGTCTTAGCCAGTTAAAATGCCGCATGTCTTTTAGGTTATGTCAACAGTGTAAATGATGGAAATAATAGCTGCTGATGACAGATTTTTGTGTAGTTGAGTCACATGGCATCTTTCAGGTTATCCCAGTTTAACTCCATGGGTAAAATTTTGGTGAGTTAAATTACAGAATGTTTAATATCACTTCCCTAAGAATTTTGAAAGGATTGGATATTGTTTGTTTATTCAAACATTCTTGGGGGCAAGAAAGTATTTTGAACTTCGGTTTTCTTATTTGATACCTGAGAAAACAGTACCTTCCAAAGGCTTAGGGTTGACATGGGGAATAAACATCTTGAGCCCTGTAAAGCACTGACTATGGTGCTAGCACCTACTAAGCCCCCGTAGATGTCACTCATTATTATCAGTAGGCGTCTATGACTTTTCCCTCATCCGTTGTCAAAGGCTTAAAAATTACTTGTGTCCGTTGAACTAGTTGATTTTAAAAAACGTTTTTCCATGTGCCCTGGATGGATATATTTTTTTATTTTCACATGTTGTTTATTAAAAAAAATTAAAGATGGTGAGATTTAGCAAGGAACTTTAACTCCACATGCTTTTAATGCTTCCCTGAATTAATAATTTTCATGTCCATCATATTTTCTCCTTGGCCCACAATTCATCCCATATTTGGATCTTGGCAAATGATGACTTGGTTAATTAGGCAGTCTGTTAACTCTGATTACTAAGTTATAACAGATCAGTGTAGAAAGCATCACTGTGCAATTTGGATTAGAAGGCTCTTCATTTTATCAAAACAAATTTACATTTATGGATAAGTATGTTGAAATGCATTACGTTAAAATGATGCATTTTATAAGGAAAATTTAAAAAGGATAAAGAATTACTTCCTCCTACTAAGTTATTTTTTTATGACATCCATCACATTATCTTTCACTAGAAATATACTTAAAAGCTTGGAATTTTCTTTTCAGGCATGAAAATTAGAGCTGATTTAATCCCTCTATTATACAAATATGATGGATGCATCGCATTTTTATTTGAGTATAATTTAGCGTAGTGGCACATGGCTGTATTCCACTCCTGACCACAGTGGCCTCTGATATTGGAGTTACTTACAGAAATGAATCTTGACCGTGTTGGGGGGATTTAGTGGGTTACATTAGGCCGGCTCTCTTTTACAGATGAAGGCAGTGGCGGTTGTGAAATACGATGGGGCCTCTATTGTCCCTCCTTTTTCTTGTCTAATGTTCATTGTCACTTAAGGGAAGTTGGAGTATCAACTTGCTCGTTTACTTCCATCTTTCTTTTCTTAGCAAATAACTCTTAGCATTGTGGAAAGCGAGCAAGTAAACATAGAATAATTTTCCAGACTCAGCGAACCCTGCAATCTGTGTTAATTACTCCCCAAGATTCTGTCAGGTATCAGTAACATTTAAAAGATGGCACCTCACCCCTCCTCACTCCCACCTCTGATAGCACCCCCCCCCACTCCCCGTGTGTGCACATACACACACACACACACACACACACACTCCGAACACAGTAACTGGCACCTGGGAGGTATTTAATAGGTATTTGTTGAAGACTGATGGGTGCAAAAGATGAAACACTGACAGCCTTCCACTCCCAGGCTCCTAAGCTGCTCTTAGAGCTGGCCCAACAACTAGAACTCTGTCCTATATTGTAACCATTGAACTAAATGGAGTTGATGAATTTAATATTCTTTCAGTAAGCTTACTGAAGTCTTGCCTTTGTGAATTGCTATGTGCTAGTTCCATGGGAAACAGAGAAATCAAAAGAGAGATTATACAGTATTCCCTCCTTGTCCATGGTTTCCATTTTCATAGTTTCAGTTACCTATGGTTAACTGTGGTCTGAAATAGGTGAATGCAGTACAGTAGCTTTTTTTGTTTGTTTGTTTGTTGAGACAGAGTCTCGCTCTGTTGCCCGGGCTAGAGTGCCGTGGCGTCAGCCTAGCTCACAGCAACCTGAAACTCCTGGGCTCAAGCGATCCTACTGCCTCAGCCTCCCAAGTAGTTGGGACTAC
>NW_012149630.1:1275328-1276119 GCF_000956105.1 Propithecus coquereli
TGTGTAAGGAAAGGAATTCTGAGTTAGATTTCCTTTAAAAATGGGGCTTTAGTTACCTAAATAATATTATGTATTATAATAAAGTCTTGCTAATAGAGCAAGAGAGTCCTCTGGAAAACGGCTGCCTAAGGAATGAGATAAGAAGTGAAGTCGGCTTGGGTTTTCAAGCATCCTTTGGGATGGAAAATTCTTAACCCACATCCGTGGTCCTCAAGAAATCTTAATGGCAACGTTGGGAAACTTTCTCAATTAAGTGCTTCCTTAATGAATAGGTCTGTGGATACAGGCAAGCAGAGTTATTGGAAGGTTGGATACTATTACTATGTGGTTTTATTAATTAAATTTATTCCTTTAAAATGACCTTGGATGAAAACAACCACCTCTTCTGTGGTCATGGTTAGCAGATGTTTACCGTAATTCTTTGCTCAGTGAAAAAAATGCCTCTTCCACCCAACAAAAACAGCCACGTTTGCTTGGCTAAATCAAAACTTTGGCACTTGGGTCTTACTTTATATATCATGGCTCCAGTCACACAACCTTTCCAAGTGTGAGGCTTAGATCACTAACTCCAACATCTGCAGGAGAGCTTTGCTCACAGTGATCTATTATGTGAGTGATTAGTTCTTATACTGTTCTTGGCGTTCACCCTTCCTCATTGAAACCAATATCCTATATGCAAGCCTCTCTTTGTTTTTCTTGCATAAGCATGCTAGCCCCTCCTTAATTTTTAAAGCTCTCACCTAGGCCTGTGGCCATTTTTGTGAGGATTTTGATCATAGAAGTAAAGTTAA
>NW_012149630.1:1276364-1314930 GCF_000956105.1 Propithecus coquereli
CTAATAGATATTTCAGGACCAGCTCCCTCATCTGTACTGAATTTCCACAGAGAAGAGTGCCTCTTGCTTTTCGGCAGTGCTGAAAGGAAATACAACAGTGAAACTTTGCTTTTCTTGGGAAGCTCCTCCCTTTGGAATGGAGAACTCTGGGTGGCTCTTCTTATTTTGATTCCATCGCCAAAATAAGCAGGGATCTTGCACAACACCAGGGTAGGAAAAAAGAAGTAATTTTAAGGAAAACATATGTTCATGTTGAGAAAAAGAGAGTTAGAACTGGACAAGGCATAGTGGCCCACAGAACTGAAGGCATCTTCTTTTCAATTCAAGTAGGAAACCAGGCTCGATCATTTTGATATATTTTATAAAATAAAAAATAAGTTGCTTCCCCACATTCCCAAGCCTTTTCTTTAATCCAATTACACATAAATCTTGACAGTGAGAAACCAAGGCTTATAGGTCAGTTAATTGATAGATGGTGGTATAAAATGGATCAAATCCTGTATTTTAAGTAATTTTCCTGTGATCTTAGCACTAAGTAATGTCCTTGATGATCACTTGGTTTAAGATGCCTGCCCTAATCTGAAGTCAAAGCTGAAACTATCCAAATATGATTCTTATTTGGTCTCACTTTAGAATAGAAGAGAGGTCTGAGTATTAGAATGAGCCAAAGATACCTACTCTAGCTGTTGGCTGATTAGTGGACATATTATTTGGCCTTTTAACTGATTCCAAATAATGTCTGTTGATAGAAACAGAGCAGACACTTCAGGGTTTCAGACTGTTTGTGGGTGGCAGGTTTTGAAAATGTAGCTAATTTGCAAAAAGAAAAAAAAAAGGAATGGGGAAAAAGATAGAAAAAAATTCCTTGAATTAAGGTTGATCATTTACCCATTCTCAAGGTATGAAAATTTCAGAGCTAGGGGAAAACCCAGCAAAGTTCTTCTTTCCTCATTATAAATTAAACACTTGTATCCTCAAAAATGTAGCTTGTGAAGGAGGTAAGGCCCAGGAGCATTCTGGGTACTGGCCTGTGTCTGCCATGACAAAGCCGGAGGGACCTTGGATAGGCTCCCCCAATGGCTGGGGGCAAGGGCCAAGAGATCATCCCCAAATTAGAGAGGCTTGGTTTTGCCTGGAACTGACTATTTGTATGTGTAGTTCTTTCTTGCATGTTTAAGAAATACATCCAGAGATCTGTTTAAGACCTAGGAAAAAGCTCAGCTCTTAAAGAGTCCTGTTTTCCTTGAGTGTTGACACCAGTGGGTTTGGAAATTGTGGCAGGGTAGATCCAAGCTTGTATTCAACCTGTTTGATTCAAAGAATCTAATTGAGATTGAAAAACTCGCAGTGGCACGGGGTGGGGAACTTACCCCTTTTTCCCACAAAAAAGTATGCAAAGCCAAAGTATAAGATTATCCGTAGATGTCAGTTTACGGTTCAGCTATTTTCAGCTGGTCCACTCCTTTTCCCCCAAAGACATCAAAAGGCATTATCAGTAGTACCTGAATCACTTCACTATGGGAAAGACTAAGTTTTAAAAAAAAAAAACAACTCAGTGTATGTGTGTAAGGAAAGGAATTCTGAGTTAGATTTCCTTTCAGTCCTTGGAGTAGGCTACATTCTATTGTTTTTCCGGTGTTTTTGTCCTCCGGGATCACCAAACTATAAGTGGCAATAGATGCCATCTCTATGCTAGAAGTAGGAAGGGCCTTGGGGAAACTATCAGAGCACACTGGAAATCCCAAAAGTCTTGTTTAATAATATCAAGTTCTTACATGTGATAACTATTTTTGTAGGCAACATACTGGAACCATCTTATTGAATCCTTAGAAGTACTATGAAGTAGCTACTCCTAGTACCTTTATGTTACGGGTGGAGTAAATTGAGGCTCAGAGAGGTTAGCTACATTCAATTGCCTGGGGTTACAGAGGAAGTAAGCGAAACTGAATAAGGTCTGTCATTTAGTTAACAGTGATGTGCCGATGCCAGTTTCCTGGTTCTGATATTGTAAACAGCTATGTAAGATGTCACCTTTTGGGGAAGCTGGGGGAAGGGCATATAGGGCTCTTTGTACTATTTTTGCAGCTTCTTGTGGTCTACAGTTATTTCCAAATTTAAAAATTTTAAAGGCAGATATTAGGCTTGGATCCAAGATCTGTTTGCTTTTATAATCAAGATTTCCACTGCTTTGACTTGTTAGATCACTTGACTAGTAAGAAGATGGTCTCTGTTCCACTGTCTTTCTAGGGCCAGAGTTTCAGGTCTCTCAGACCACATCACATGGTCTCCCATAACTCCCTTATGGTTTTAAGAATAAAGATTCATCCTTGATTTGTAAAACAAATTTATAAAATAGATTTATAATTCCTGATGTATACATGAAAATACATGTGGACATCTAGAAAAGAGAATGGTCATAGTAAGTCAAAATTTAGTAGCTTGGAGCATATAAATATAAGCCACAAAAAAGTTACATTCATGAGAGTTATTATTTGTGTAGCAGAAAAAACACTAGTTCAAATTGAGAAAACATGTTTTAAAGCTGCATCTTCTGCTAACTCCTTATGGGATTTCAGTTTCCTCATTTAGGAAATCAGTGAGAAGAGAATCATGTTCTACCAGAAACTTCCATGGATAAATAACTTCGGGACATTCTAGATAACAGAACTTCAAACCTGTGTCTTTACTGAATAGAAGTGATTGCTTTAAAAGTTGCTCAGTCTTATGACTGGAGAATCAAGCTATAGGATGTATTGGTGGATTTGTTAACTGGTTGATTAACTCCAAGTCAGTCTCCATTTCAAATCTTTCTTTTTTAATATAGATGTTTGCAGCTATAAATTTCCCTCTGAGCACTGCTTTACCTGTATCTCCTACATTTTAGTGTGTCTTCATTTTCATTCATCTCACAGTATTTTATAATTTCCTTTTGATTTCTTCTTTGACTCTTTGGTTCTTTAAGTCTGTGTTGTTTAATTTCTACATATTTGTGAATTTCCCAGATTTCTTTCTGTTATTGACCTCTAATTTCATTCCATTGTAATTGGGAGAACATACTTTTAAATTTATCGAGGCATATTTTATGGCCTAGCATATGGTCTATCCTAAAGAATGTCCTTGAGAATAATGTATATTCTTTTGTTGGTAGGTGAAAATTTCTATGGATGTCTAGTTGATTAGGTTTAGTTGATTCATAATGTCATTCATGTCTTCTATTTCCTTATTGATCTTTTGCCTTGTTCTATCCATTATTGGTGGTAGGGTATTGAAATATTTATCTGTTACTGTTGAATTGCCTATGTCTCTCTTCAATTCTGCCAATTTTTGCTTATTTTGGAACTCTGTTTTTACGTGAAGAGTATCTTCAGGACACCAAAAGAAAGCACTCTTGTTATAGCGCCCACTCTTAGAAATGCATTCTGTTTTAGGGCTTAAAAATTACAATTTTTAACACCCTGTGAAAAAGTTGAGTTTTATAATGACTCTTTGACATTGATGGGGACATTCAGGCCGTATTTACACAGGTGAAGAGAAATAGGGGATTGATGGCTTATTTAGTCAATATGTCTTTTTTTTAATTGTAAGCAGCTGGTAGGGTCCATTTGAGGCCAAACCACCATTATCTTCAGTAGCAGATGACTGGGAGCTTTGATTTACCCAGATCAGTGCTTCATCTCTACTATTCACTTACTCTGTGTAGACATGGACTAACTCGATACAAACATGACTGATGGGAAGAAAATATACTTTTTATATTTTTAGCAAATAAGAATAAAATGCAATTTTCTTGTTGCTAAATCTATGACTCTACAGCCCTTTCTGTGTGTAGGCCACGTGGCAAACTCCAGGTGCATCTGTCATACAGAAATTGCTTTTCCCCCAAAATACAGAAATGTGAAATAAACCAATTTGGGCACAAGTAGTGTATGCTAGGTTTACTTAGAATCTGTCAAATGTCTCTGTACACTCGATGTATTAGGAGTAATCAAAGAGTTAGAACTGCCTAGTTTCTGCACAAATGCACATACTGCTTCTACTTAGACAGTGATTCTACTGACTGATTTTTTTTTTGCTAACAATATTATGGCCAAGCACTTAATTTTTTTCTTTTCAGCAGTATTGTAAATTTGTTCTAGACATATATCAGTGGGAGAACGGGAGCAGGAGGTTACACACACACACATATGCATAGAAAGATCATTCCTCACTGAAGCATTTTTTAAAAGGCATTTGTCTTTGATATGAAATAATTCTTTAGCCATTTTTATTATTGTTAACCATATTTTTGTGTTTATCCACGAGCAATAACAAAGTCTAGCCATGATTTTAAATTCACGATGTATAAAATATGGTTTTTCAGGAGAGTCTATATGTATACTAAAGACATTTTCTTTTCATGTCATTTATAAGAATGGTCCATAGCGTTGATTGTTAGTGGAGGAAGCCATGTGGTTCTGTATCTTAACTTTCTCTCAGAAAAGAATTATTGTCTTTGTCATTTTGTTTCGATGTGCGACCTCCCTACCCGCTGGGTTTCCCCACAGCCCTCAGCTAAGTGCTCTCGCACCATACTGCTACCAGCATTCCTGGTTCACAAATATGAAGTAAACAGAAAGTCTTGCTAATTTGAGCCCAGTAGGAACCTTAACACTGTAATGAGGGACTAATTTTGAAAGCAGAGAGACATCTCTTACAAAATTAGAGCCAAATTTTTAAATGATCTTAAATAACTAATTGAGAGTAAGAATGGTACTTAAGAAAGAGTGAGATACTGACACATTGAGGAATTACAGCAGGGAGAGAAGACTCCTCCAGGAGCCCTAGTAATTATGCAGTCTTACTTGGGTTGCCACCAATGCTAATCTGAGCGTGGGAATGATAATGTACCTTAGAGGACAGGTTTGTGGTTGAAACGTTCTTGATAGATTTTGACAAATTAAACAGTGGTAAAGATGTTTGGAAGTTATCCAGGTCCTTACCATTATTTATGTCAGTGAACTAGAAATCAGTGGTTAATTTGCAGTTCTTATAATTTTTATGATACTCATGTTGTTGTAAATTTAGCCTTGTGCGGCATCAACTCAGCGGGATACATTTTATGTTGTCAGCTACCTTTTGACATCATAATAGATTTCAGTTGCCAAATCTTTCTCGATAGAATAAAATGTGAAAGAGAGCTGAACAGAATATTTGGATCATATCCAGACACGAGTAAACACATGACGGACTTTCTGAGATCAAAAGACTCAGATTGGAATGGGGGAGAAATTAGACCCTGTTGGTTTCTGTTTTTCTTCTTTTTGCCCTTAACCCATTCTAGCATTCTTTTCTAGATAGGCATCTTTTATCCTGACTCAAAGCTAGTGTGCTCTTTGGTGTGTGGGTGCGTTGCATGATAACCAAAGTGTAATTTGAAGTTATTGATTTTCCACACCTTTTAACTGTTAACACACCTTTTTTAATGCCCTCTCTATTGCACAGGGTCACAATTTCCGTAGTCTTATATTTTTTACTCATTATGTTTTAGTATCCATTACATTATTTTAAAGAAAATATTGATATTCTCCCTGGATAATTAAAGACTCAGTTGGAAGGATATTTTGTAGTTGTTTCTTTCTCCATCCTTTTTCTCTAGTTTATTCAAAATGCCTCCTTTATAATCATCCTCTTCTATAGCACTGACCCTTGTCCTGCTAACAATCGAAAAGGATTAGTGGACACCCCTGCCTCTGTGTCCATTTGTTCTCTCATGTTCTCTGTTTTGACCTCAAAATAATTTCTGTTTAGGCCCTCTGCTCTTTATGTAATACATATTTTTGTAGATCTCTCTTTGATCTGTGTGAATATCTAGCCTCCCATTTCTCTTATGTCATTTACCCTGCTTGGCAACATTTTATGACTCCATAGGCTGAATTTTCATTTTTACCTTTTCATACACCTCCTTTGAATCTCCTCGGAGGAAATTTCTCTGTAATACTTTCCTGTGAGCTCAGCAACTGTGCAGGGGTATGATGAGTCTGACCTAAGGATGTCCATCCCAGTGGAAGGAGAACTTCCCTGTCCTCCTTGGGTGTAATTGGGTTACATATCTTAAGTGCCTTGTTTGGAGTGTCCATTTGGCAGGGACTCTGCTGCTCTATTTTACCATAGCCTTGTCTGCTCCCAATGTCTAATAAATGTTTAATGATAATTGAAATGATTAGTTATCAATCCATAATGGAGAAGAGCTTATTAACCTTTGCTGAGCACAACTACATTATCCTTGAGATAAAAGTTTCTGGTACCACGTACCAGCAACTTGAAATCAGATCCATGGGACTTGCTGGGAGTCCTGCTATGTAATGGCATAAAATGTTTCCATGTCAGTTTTCACTCTTCTAGAAGGTGTATGCCCTTTGCCATTACTTCAAAGAATAGCCAATATTTGTGTGTTTGAGCTACATTAAAATAAATACAGCCATGTAATGTATTTTGGGGACATGTGTTTTAATTTTTTTGTGAAGTAAAACACAATTGTAGAAAACCACCCACTCATTCCCCCACCACACACACCACACACAAATCGGTTCTGTTCCAGGTATCCTATTTTTGCACGATCTAAATGGTAGCCACTGTCTTCTTGGCACTTCAGATGTAGCTAATATAACTGAAGAACTAAATTTTAAATTTAATTTAAATTTACATTGTAATAGATACATGTGGCTACTATTGGACAACATTCATATATACGTATATGTATATATAAGAATTATTTTAAGGTTGACACCCTGGCACACCACCACTCAAGTCAAGAAATTGAACTTTGCCGGACCCCCAGAAGCTCCTCACATGCCCTGTTCCAATCACAGCCCTTTCCAAAAACTAGTAGTGTTTTCGTGTTTATAGTAATCATTTCCCTTTGTTTACTATTTGATCACCTACATGCGTGTCCTGATAAACCATAGTTTAGTATTGTCCACTTTTTAAAAACTTGATAAGTCTTTTAAATCGCTTAGTGTGCAGGTTTCCTATCTATTCCTTTCTCTACACTTTACCTTTTGGAGATCCTTGGCCACTTGAGCTGTGGCGTTCCCGAGAGTTTGGATTGTGGTGATTGCATTCTCAGTCCAACATGTTCCTCTGCCTTCTCTTTTTCCTGCAAATTGGCAGCTGGACGCAGAAGCTCATGTTTGATCCCTTTAGCAAGACTCTGGGTGGTGGTGTGTTCTTTCACTCATGAGCAACATGGTATCTTATTGTTTTTCTTTTTGTGATGTTAACAGTCACTAATGCTCACTGCCTACATCCCTTAATTCATTGGGAAAGGCAAAATCGTGATATTCTAATTCTACTTGTTACCTGGGATGCTTTTGTTATATAATTTTGTTCTTCACCTACTCTTCGGTTACCAGTGGTACTGTTCATCTGGATAATACAGGATAAAATGCCTGATGTAATGCCTGATGTTTCCTGCTGTTTACTGGTTTTCGAAACAGTGAATTCAGGTTCACTGTCATCCTCTGAAAGTAACCATTGCATTTTAATATCCTTATGAACCATGAATTTAAACATGTTAGTAGGTTTCGATCTATTGCATTTCTTATCTTTTATTGAAGATCAAATTTTCCATCTTTGGTTAGTGAACCTCTTCATGTTGGCTTCTTGGTCCTTCTGATATGACCCTGCTGGTCTTTGATAGCTTCTTTGCTCACTGCTGTGACAGAATGTTTCAGATTCACCTTGTATGTGCATGTCTTGAACTGAAATCAGCCATTTATCTTAGAAACCCTGGTTTCTTTTGGTGGAAATTTGTGTTTCAAGACGATTATCTTAGTGCTAACAATGCTCCTTGTTGCTGGTATGTCTAGGCCTCTTAAGTTCCTCCTGATATTTCCATTTCATATTCAGGATTACAGGGCTTTTATTGAACCTCTTATCTATTACATCTTTATCTCCTTCCTTCCGTGTTGACTATTCTGGTTCTCAAGAACACAGGGAATGATAAGCAGATAATTTCTCATCTGCTTATTTATCCACCTTACATATAAAACAGTCTCAGAATAACAATACTGATACTACCACTACCAATTGTGATTGCTAAGGAGAGTTACACATTTTATTATGTATACTATCCCTAGTATCTATTATTTTTTTCCTTCTGTTAATTTTTTTTTATTTTTATTTTTTTTCCATTTATTCTTTCTTCCCACATTTCTCAGCTAATCTGATTTATGTTATTCATTCAGGTTTTGTATGGCTTTATGTCATATTCTTAATGTCTTTTAGTTCATTTTGAAATAATAGGTTACAGACATGTAATGGCATGTTTCTGGTGTGTGCTTTCACTTTCTGTAGGATGTTATTTTGTTTCTTTTTTTTTCCTTATAACTTTGTATGGCATGTGACCTCAGATTTTTCTGTTGCTCATTTTTACGTGAAAAGTGATTTTTCTGAACTTTTAGAATGGAGGCTTGATTTAGATAGATATATTTTGGATTATTTTCTACTACTGGACTACTGGCCTGCTTTCTCAAAAGCATGACTCTGTTCTTCTCTACTTTTTTGGGGTCCTTCTCTTTCTTTCCTCTGGATTTTCTTTGTGCTTTTCCATTTTAATTCTGTTTCAGAAGTTCTCCCTCAGTGTGGGGTCCTTTGCTAGAATGGAGACCTAGCAGCTCAGTTTTGAGAGTTCATAAGCACTAGACCGCTCTTGACTCTTCAGACTTTTCTTATTTATTTAATTGTTTATTTACCTTTGTATTTATTTATTTATCTGTTTACCTATTTATTTATTCAAAACAGGGTGTCGCTTTGTCACCTAGGCTGGAGTGCATTGGTGCCGTCATAGCTCACTGCAGCCTTGAACTCCTGGGCTCAAGTGATCCTCCTGCCTCAGCCTCCCTAGTATCTGGGACTACAGGTGCACGCCACCACTTCTGGTTATTTTTAAGTTTTCTTTTTTATGGAGATAAGGTCTTTCTGTGTTGCTCAGGCTAGTCTTGAACTTCTGACTTCAAGCGATCCTCCTGCCTCAGCCTCCCAAAGTGCTGGGATTACAGGCATGAGCCACTGTGCCTGGCCTAGACTTTTCTTAATGCCAGCCCTTCGCACTCACTTTTTATTGGAATGGGAAATACCCCACAGCCCTAGGTTCAGGTGCTGTTTTAAATTTGGGTCACCATACTTCCTATTTAGTACTTAGTAGCAGTTTTAGGGGGTTCCCTTCTCAAGTCCTTCAATGGTCCTATTGTTTCCCTCTGCTTCTTCCCACATGCGTGCTACTGCTCTGTAGAACTTACGGCTAGTGGTAGTTTTTCCACATCTGTTTGTGCTGTAGCATTTGCAGTGATACCTGGTTACCTGATTTTGTTACACATTTGCCCACGGGCTTTTGCTCTCTACTTGCTCTGTATGTTTTTTTGTGGGGTTTTGGCAAGATTCAAAAACTATGCTTATACCTCTGCCCCTCTTTTTTGTAATGTAAATTTTACCAGATGCTTTATAAAGAACATTTTTCCATGTCACTAAATATTGCCCCATAACCTTATTTTTGTTTGTTTTTGTTTTTTTGTTTTTTTTGAGACAGAGTCTCACTCTTTTGCCGGGGCTAGAGTGCCGCATCAGCCTAGCTCACAGCAACCTCAAACTCCTGGGCTCAAGCAATCCTCCTGCCTCAGCCTCCCGAGTAGCTGGGACTACAGGCATGCACCAACATGCCTGGCTAATTTTTTCTGTATAGTTTTAGTTGTCCGATTAATTTCTGTCTATTTTTAGTAGAGACCGGGTCTCGCTCTTGCTCAGGCTGGTCTCGAACTCCTGAGCTCAAACAATCCGCCCGCCTCGGCCTCCCAGAGTGCTAGGATTACAGGTGTGAGCCACCGCGCCCGGCCCATAACCCTATTTTTAATGGCTGCATAATATTCCACTATTATATGAATATAACCTAATTTATTAAACCCATCTGCTAGTTCTTGGACACTTACATTTTAATTGCTCAGCAATCAATGCTGTTGGCATGGCATTTCATGCAAATTTCTTTCAGCTATAACCTTGTCCACAGATTCTTTACCTCTTTTTCTCCCTGCTTAGGTTTTGTGGATTCAAGTGAACACAGCAAAAGTAGGGCTGTTTATTGAGCCTCTAACTTTCACTTTATTTTTGTCCTTTCCCGTGGTCAGTGTCCATGCTTTTCCAGCTAAAATGTTGTGGGTAATTATCTTCTTAAAGTATTTTTTTTCCCAGTTTGAGCTTTAATTATATGAAATGTTTTATAAAAATGCAAAAGTGTCTTACTTCACCATATTTTATATTTAATGAATTGTTTGTATTGACAAGATTAAAATCATAAGAAAGTGGAAATGCCCTGGAAAAAAAATGTCAAATCATTGTGTCCTTAACCCAACCTTTGCCCAAGGAAGAAGAAGTAGAAAGCAATGGAGAATGTTTAAGCACAGACCACAGAGCAGTGTGTGCTGGGTATACATCAGCCTGGGACGTGATTATTCTGTGTTTCTGCTTTGAAGCATAGAAGGAGGAGAAGGGGAAGAAATTTTTTTTCTTTTATGAGAGTATGTGTAACTTCATGTTATTTTCTTTGAAAGGACTATGTCTTGTCAAATGAACACATGCATGCTAATAAAAAAATCATCTTACTCCAATATCAAATATTAAAATGTTCCTTTTGGTTATATATAGTATTTTGGAACATGCATGCTGTTATTTCTTCCAGTGGTACATGTTGTTAAAATTATACCTAGACATCTCCCTGTAACCGATCTCAGTGCTGTAATGTATGAATTTAAGGGTTAGACCTCAAGCCAGGATCAAATTCTCATAATTTTTATCCTTATCTCCCCCACCTGCAAATGTGTTAATCACTTACTTTTTTCCCCCAGTGCTTTGGGGAAATATAGTTGTTTTTTTTTTCTTTCTTCATTTCTTTAACATTCTGCTCTCTGATACCCTGGGGCAACCCTGTGTTGTGACATTTAATAGGTCTAGACTTTGCGAAAGGTGATCCCAGCGTGTGGCAGGATCACCCATTCCAACTGTGTCAGCCATCGCAATCAAGTGGATTGATCAGGTCACGTTCCAGCTGATCCGATAGCACCAGGCTGGTGCTCAGGTCCAAGAAACCCAGTCAGTCTCAGGTGGACGGAATTGAGAATCAACTTAAGCCAATTTGGCCATTTGAAAACTATCAGATTCTTTTAGTCAATATCATAGCTACCATGGTTAGCGGTGGATGGGTTTTGCATTTCTTCACTACCGTGTGTCAGGTTGCATCGAAGGCAAGTCTCAGCCAGAATTCTGCGAAATGGGCAGAGGTGCATTGGGAAGGAGGCCCAGAAAATTCATACAACTTGTTCCTTTTGAGCTTGAAGTCCCTCTTTGCTGCCCTCACATACTCCAGCAGGCATCTCATCTCACATGAATGGTGTAGCGAGGAGCAAGCTATAACATTTTGATGGCAGGATCCGCCAACTTTTTAGTTGAAAGGTGACAGGGAGCTCTCACAGCACCAAAAGGGATATAGACCCCCAGTGCAGTTCTTCAGCGGGGAGGCTCCTGGGTTTGCCACATTCTTATGCTTCCTTTAATCAAGGGTGTTAGCACCCACAGTCTTTGCAGCTGATCCTGTGTCTTGAACACTATTTATTGCACCAATGAAAAATAATTTCCAACATCTCTGATGCTCGTGAACAAACTTGCTGGTAGAGTTTTAGATGACACTATTAGAGGTACTTGTGTGGCTTACTCTCATGTATGGAGAGGTTGGGGGAATGCCCCGGGAGAACATTTTTGATTCAGAAAAATGTTGCTACATCTGGGTAATAAAAATATAGACATATATGTGCACCTGATTTTGAAAGAGCTCATTATAATTAGCAAAAGATTGAGAGTAAGATTAGAAGTACTTTGAGATTCAGATATAATTTGTCATCAGTAAACACACATGTGCACACATACATACTTAGATATGATAGAATCGAACTCCCCTTTCCAGCAAGTCATTTACTCTGTTTATAACTTTGTCTCAGAAATTGATTGGTGGTCGGATTTCACGATTTGTGGGTACATGCTGAAACACAGTTCAGTTCTGTTGCAAGTGACCTTTCTTTTGTGGCCAGGAAGCCTGTTTCAGTACAGGGAGTCTGCCCTATTCCCCTCTTTGGAATAACAACAAGGCTGTTCACCTTCTCCCTCTCAATGTTTCCCCTCCTTGATCCATCGAATTCAGTCTCTAATGGTTCCCTTCACAGGCATTGCTGAAGGCATTCTTTCGCTTCTCACCTCTGGTTAAGTCTCTGCTTGCTTTTGTTCAGTATCGCCTTGTCTGAAACTCTGGGAGACAGCATTAACATGGCGGTTGACGTGTTGGATTCTAGCATGGACAGTGGGATTCAAGTCCAAGCTTTGTCATTCATTAGCTGTATGACTTAGGAGGAATTACTTTGGTGGGCCTTAGTTTCCTCGTCTGTTCAGTGGGGTTAAGAACAATATAATATCGTGCCACACACACATTAAGCATTGATTTCTAATGACCTTTTCTCCTCCAACTGCTTCTGTCACAGTTTGGTTTGCTGTCTCTTCTACAGTAAACTGGTTTATCTGGAGTTCATCTTGACCCTCGTACTAGTCTGTAATAGCCCATCTCTCCCAACTCCGACATCCTTGGTTTTCTTCACTTCCCCAGACTACTGGTGGGGTTTAGAAATTTGCTTAAAAAAAAATCGACTCACCTAAGACATCCAACCAGTGAGCATGACAAGAAGGCTTTTCTCAAGACAGTCATTTAATGAGGGGGCTTTTATTGCATTCTACTTAGACAACCTGAAATCATATGCCAAAGTAGCTGGCTCCAAACTCGCCCTTCCTTCTTTCCATTCCTTAAAAAGACATTTTCCCCACTTGAAGAAACTATTGCAGATTTTGTATTGGAAGGCAGGAGGCCATCAGCTCTGTGCACGAACTCCAGGTTGCCACCAGGAGTTTTTTTTGCCATCATTGGGAACTTTATTATAATTATTATGCGATTGTTGTTTTTCATCTGGGCCTCTTTTTATGCTTTTGTCTTGAATTTCTCATGCACTGAGTCATCTTTAGGTACGTACAGGACAACTTTTCTCAATACAGATTCCTTTTTATTAGCAGAGCCTCTCCTTTGCACTGAGCGCTGATCTTAAGGTGATCTGGTAGAAGATTACATTTCATTATGCTTTGAAGAAGAGGGTAATGGCATAGTCCAGGTACACTTGGCCTCTTCCTGCTAATGTGTGCCAGATTGTTTAGTATTTCATGTTAAAAAAATGGTATAATAAAAAGGGAAGTTTTGTGGGGTTTTTTTCTTGTTTGAAAGCAAGAAATAGAGTAATATTGATGCTAAATAAGGTATTTTTCTGTTTTGAATACACTGAGGGATGTATGGCTGCCATAAGCAGAATATAAATCAGCACATTTTTATCACTAAGTGTTAAAGTCCACGTGATATTTGGTACACAAAGAATTCATTTATCAGGTGTCCTCCTCTGCCTCCAAACCCCACGGATGTTTCCTACAAAATGATGTCATTTGTAGGAGATTTCTTTATAGGCACTCAGCATAAAGGTAGCTACAAGTGCTATGCTGGTATTGCTGGTCAAACTCGCTTAGACTAAAACCAATGGTCGGACCTGTCCAGGGACTTAAGAGGACGTCTTTCTTATTTTACGCACGTCTTATGGTTTTAAGGTTTTTAAACCACAGAAGGATGGCCTACTTTAGGGCATAGCATAAGCTGGCAGCCTCAGACCTGTTGTGTTTGGTCTGCGTAACATCTTAAAATAATTTGAGTCAGTTGCCAGCATTTAAATATCAAGAGATTACACGTAAAACAACTCTGGATTTCTGGCTTTTGTGAGAGAAGTGGAACAACTATGGGTCCACATTCTCAATGGGCAGCTGTGGCCGGGAGCCGGGTAGTGACAGGGCTGCACCCTTAGCTGGGGCATGGCCTAGGGGTTGCCGTCCTCCTCTCGTCTAGTTTGCTCATTATCCTGACCCTCTGTCCCTATAGGCATTGGAGTTTGCAACCGCTTACTTTAACACTGCAAAGGGAAAATAGAACAAAATTGGTATTCAGAAGTAAACAGTATGTTTGAGTGTGTCTCTACATTTATCTCACTTTTGCACTCTATAGAATTTCTGCAACATGTGTATAATCTCGGGAACCTAGTTTATAAGGAATATAAATAAATATAAGCCAATATAATTTAATGTGTATGGAAGTGAGAAAAATGATAAATTACAGGTATCATTTCTGCTGCTCAGAATGTATCCTAGAATCTTCAAACTGGAGGGGCCACATGGTAGCATCTAGTTGTAGTTCAGCTCTCTCCTTTTACTGTTAAGAAAGCGAAGCCCAGAGAGTCCAGTGATTTGTTCAAGGCCACGCAACTAGGAAGTTGTCGTGCTGGGACAGGCTCTCTGTGCTCTGTTGCTGACGCCAGGCAGATAAAGTCTTTTTTTTTTTTTTTTGGAGACAGAGTCTCACTCTCTTGCCCGGGCTAGAGTGCTGTGGCGTCAGCCTAGCTCACAGCAACCTCAAACTCCTGGGCTCAGGCAATCCTACTGCCTCAGCCTCCTGGGTAGCTGGGACTACAGGCATGCGCCACCATGCCCGGCTGATTTTTTTGTATTTTTAGTTGTTTTGGCTAATTTCTTTCTATTTTTAGTAGAGACGGGGTCTCGCTCTTGCTCAGGCTGGTCTCGAACTCCTGGGCTCAAGCAGTCCTCCCACCTCGGCCTCCCAGAATTCTAGGATTACAGGCGTGAGCCACCGCACCCGGCCCAGATCAAGTCTTTAATATACAGCGTGGAATAGATGGTAATAGAATTTTTAAAGTGCATTTCTTTGCTATTGTTCCTATAGGTTGAAGTTTTAAGGAAAATATTTAACTTTGTAAGGATTCCACAGGGACTCTCGAAAACTGCTCTGTGTGCCACTCAGGCCCTGACTTCTCTGACAGAGTCCAGCCTACTATTTCCTCCACTTACCTGGGCCTTTCCACGAGATGCTCTGACGAACTTAGCAGACAGCACATCTCAAACTCGACTAGTTGTACACTCTTCCTCTCCCAAACCTGCTCAGCTTCCAGTATGCTTGATCTTGGACATTATTGCCATGGGATAGAAGTTGTCATATTGTATTCCATTTTTTCTCCTTTTGTTGCGTGTATTCTTGGTTTCCAGGTCATATTAATTCTGCCTTAGAAACACCTGCCCAAATGAGCCTTTCCTTTCCATGTTCCCTGTTTCTGTGTTAGGAGAGGTCCCCACTATCTCCTGATAGGACCATGGCAGTAGACGTTTCACCGTACGTCTTCATTCTAGCTTAACTTCAGTCCCTGTTCTTTGTCATCTCTGTTGGTTTTCATCCCTCACTGCACATTAGTCACTTTGGGATTTTAAAACTTACTGAGGTCTGGGCCCCATGCCCAGAGATGGATTTAATTCAGTTGGGGTAAGGGCTCTGGCATCAGCACTTTTAAAAGCTTTCCAGAGGAGTTCCCATGTGTGTCTCCAGAGCTGACGGCCGCTGCTCTACTTTGTCAGCATGGTTAGTTTTCTACAAAACACATCCGATGGGTCACTCCACAGTTTCAGTATCTCTGTTTTCTGAATGAAGTCCAGACTCCTAGTTTGGCTTGTGAGGCCTTCATAATTGGATCCCAACCACTCCTCCAGGCTGCTCTCTGGCCACCGCATCCCCATGCCCTACGTGCCAGTTTGCCCCTTCGGGAACTCAGCATGCCCCTGCGCAAGTCTGTGCCTCTGCATGTGTGGTTCATTCCACCTGGCACCCCCTTTCCACTTCGGAAGAACAAAGTCTCCCATCCTTCAAGGATGTCACCTCCGATAGAAAACCTTTTACCGCTGTCAATTGAACACTTTTCACAGTATGTTAAAGTGTACCTATGTACCCTGCTTCACTGTCTTGCCCTTCTAGACCTGATCTGTCCAAAGCTGTCTAAAAGAACTTTCTGCAGTGATGAGAATGTTCTGTACCTACACTGTCTAGTGTGATCGCTGCTAGCCACATGTGGTTCTTGAATGCTGGACATGTGACTAGTGCAACTGCGGAACTGAATTTTTTATTTTATTTAGTTTTAATTAATTTAAAGTTAAGTAGCATGTGGCTAGTGACTACTGTTTTGGACAGCTCAGATCTTGACTATGAGCTCCTTGAGGGCAAGGGTCAAATTTTGTTCATATTTTTATTCCATATGGCACAGAGTGGTGTTCACTAAAATTTGCTGAATGACTGAATAAATGACGTAGGAGATGTATCAAAAATTATCTTTTCTGGTTTACACACCTCCATACACACACAAGTAAAATCCTACGTATGAGTATAACATGTTATCACATTCGACTTTCATGCAGATGTTATTACTCCATTTTACAGATAAAGAAGTAGAGGATCATAGAAGTTAAGTGAGTTGGCCAAGTCATATGTTGCTTACATTGCTTACGTTGTAAGCAACAGATTTCTTCTGATATTTTTACTTCTGAACCAAACCAGAAGAACTGAACCCCACAGAGAATGTTTTGTGGCCTGTGCATTGTGTGTAGCCCATC
The DNA here is from genome assembly GCF_000956105.1 of Propithecus coquereli. NCBI lineage: Eukaryota > Metazoa > Chordata > Mammalia > Primates > Indriidae > Propithecus > Propithecus coquereli. The sequence continues at coordinate 1,292,964 of NW_012149630.1, forward strand.
TGGTCATTTCACGTTTCCAGAGATTGGGTTTTACCCTTTGGTCACTTCAGTGACACCATTTCTTGAGTCTGGGCTGTCGCTGGCTGGTTACCAGGTTTCTTGTCTTAACGCTATTACCAAATCTGTCCAGGATTAGAGGTCATTGGTTTGACCCATGACTGCTCTTTCTTCCACACTGTTTTGAAGACTGACTGTGAAGTTTGTTTTTCTGGAGGTGGGATGCATGATGCTATTATTGAAGCTGAAGTTAAGCAGACCACAGTCCAAGAGAGGGAATGGAATTAAGGTTCCTCTAAGACCTTAATGCAAAGTTGTCTTACAATCTGAAAGAGGTTTTTTGTGCAGAGTCTAAATTAGGACGCTGTTAGTCGGGGGAGGGTAATTACATTTTTGGTGCATAGTGAATCTCAATTCTTATTTATAAGAAGTCGACTTGATTAAATTCTTATAGCTTCCTCACTTATTCTATTTCTTTTGCACAGTACTATGAACAATAAGGTGGTTTTACTTCAAGGGAATGCAAGGTTTTCTGTTCAAATTACATCTCAGTCATTCACATAAATATCAGCTGTGATACATTTCTTCTGTCTTCAGAGGTGTGAACAAATACTGTGCAGACTCGATCTGCTTGACCGCCCGTTGCTGAACCATCATAGTGGGGAGAGGAGCTAAAACCGAGAAGAGTCAATTTTATGAAGGAACCGAAGAAGGAAAAATGGTTGTGATTAACCTTGTTACTAGAATTCATCAACTTTATTTACTCAGATTTACTAAGCGCCTTTTACAAACTGGCATACAGCTTAACAGGAGGAACTATTGATTAAATAGACCATTATAATAAAATGGAATCATTCCTATATTAGGACAAGTACTGTGTGCAAGTGGAACAGATAATGGGGGTAACCTAAAGACAGGTTAGGGAAGGCTTCTTGGAGGAGGTGGCATTTATGCCCAAGTTATTTGGGACGGGTGAAGGACAGGACATCTCTGTCCTGTGACATCTGTCCTCTGACATCTCAGGCAGGACATCTCTAGGTGAAGGAAGGCAGAGCACCATGGTGGGCTAGATCTGCACAACACTGAGAGATGAGAGCGTGCAGGGTGTAGATGAGACTCTGTTGATGGTAGAAGTCAGGGAGCTGCAAAAAACGTGTGACCAAGCAGTGGCTGACATCAGGAAGGGCCTTTTGAGTACCTTGGACATTTCACCTTGATTCTCTAGGCCTTAGGAAGCTAAGAAACTTTTCGACTGGGATGTGATGTACATGTGGGAAGCATGCAATGTTAAGAATTCACATCAATTTTGAGATACATCCCAATGTCAAAAATATTAAGATGTGAGCCCGGTGTGGTGGCTCATGCCTGTAATCCTAGCACTTTGGGAGGCTGAAGTGGGAGGATCACTTGAGGCCGGGAGTTTGAGACCAGCCTGGGCAACACAGTGAGATCCTAATCTCTACCAAAAAAATTAAAAAAAAAAAAAATTAGCTCGGTGTGGTGTCATGGGCCTGTAGTCCCAGCTACTTGGGAGGCTAAGGTGTGTGGATCATTTGAGCCCAAGAGTTCGAGGCTACAGTGAGCTGTGATCATGCCCACAGCACTCCAGCCTGAGCAACAGAGTGAGATTCTGCCTCAAAAGAAAGAGAGAGAAGGAGAAAGAGAGAATGGAGGCAAATGGGAGTACAGCAGGTTGGATCATACATGACAGAAATCTTTAAGGAGAAGACCCACGAGCAACAATAACAAAAATAACCCTCGTCATGGTGGTCTGGGAGCTTTTGGTAAAAAGCCAACCCCACACAGCTCAAAAAGCACTGAGGCCGTTGCGTTATCTAAAGTGTGCAATGGTTATTTGAAAGTGTATGTGTTTGACAAAGATTCCTATCAAATGTGATGGCAAAAAAAGTCGTGGTGCCAAAGTGGTCAAGTGGTTTTCTAGAAAATTCACTTAATGGCAGTCCCATGGCCCCCAGTACAACCATAGGGAATATAGTCACTTTTAAATGTTTCTGCCCTCTTTTGGATACCATGTAATTCTATACTTTTTATGAATGTTCTCCTCACCCCTAAATTTGTGTGCACTTTCCTAATGGAATGCATCTTTACTTTCCGTAACCACGTTAATTTATTGTGTATTTTGGTATTCCAAGAAGTGAAAAATGGGGAGCTAATATCACTTCTCTTTGTTTTACTCTGAAGAGGTTTTTACTACCGGGACCTTGACATCTTCCACCTTAGTTTATCTTTAAGTTATCTTTAACTGGAACCATTTTGTCCATTAGCTCAGTTTTAATCACCTCTCAAAATGGTCAGATTTACAAGCAACACATGACAGAGAAAATACAAAAAAATCAGCCAGCCTCTCCTGACATTCTACAGCAGCCTACGTCTAAATAGTGGAAAAGTTTATTTGCTTTTTCTGAGGATGTGCTAAGTGATTTTGCAGTTAGAGTGGTATGGCCTTCTAGCACTTAGGCCTGCATTTATTAAATAAATTTGTTCTCTAACTCAAGTGTTAAGTGTGTATTATGAAACCTCAAAGCCAATTTCAGTGATTGCAATGTGCAAATATTTTTTAAATTATGTAATTAAATACGACTCGGCCCACAAGGTCCACCGAAGTAATTTATTAATTGAATAGTCTGATTTAATTGTATGTTATTTTCGTTTATTCAGGGCAGTGCCCGCATCTCTTGTAGAGATAGCAGCTTCTTATGTGCCAGGCACTGGAGGTACAGAGGTCCTCTTCAAGAAATCTTTAGCACTCAATTAAATATTAACCAAGAAGAGGGAACTTGTTCCTTCTGTCCCTGAAACTCTATTTTGATGTCTGAGTCTGGTGATTGTAAAGGAAAAAAAAAAAAAAACCTTACAGAGTTATTTGTAATTTACTCTGTTTATCACTACATTATTTTAAAATGAATCATCCTTCTTAATTGTGCCAGTGTACAGGGTTATATAAAGTATGCGTATAAAAAGAAACCCCCTTTAATTCAGCGTTAGCTACATCTAACTATGGCTAAAGCCATGCCGTATCTGTTTCCTTAAAATGTCATTTTAAAGGTATTGTGGTTTCGGAGCAGCAGCTGTGACTGAAAAGTATGTAAACTAAGCTGTTCTTGCTCATATCATTTTTATATTCTTATGTCAGACCAGAAGGCTGCTTTAAATTTATTTTTCATTGTGTATTAGTTCTAGAGCCCGGTTTTTTTCCTTCCTCGGGAACATATGTTCTTTAGGACGTGTTATACTCAGGCATTTAAGAAAATAACAATTGTTGAGGGGGGAAAGGTACCAAAATAGTTTCATATCTGAGTATTGTATTTGGGGGAAGATGAATTAGAAAAAAATTAGCTCTCGCGAGGTAGAATTTGGGGCCTAGCATCTGTGTTTTAGGAAATGAAAGAATTCAGGCACACTGTATTAAGTCACGTGAAAGGCAGTAACTTTTAGAAGCCCAAATTGCTTTCCCAAAAGGAAAATATTTTTTGTTGCTATTAAATATAGTTTATATTGCTACTTCAGAACTTTTTTTTTTTTCCAGTGGGGCCGTTTACTTAAATTCGTAGTTAATATTTCTGTATAGAAACGTCTTTGTCTCCAGAGCCCGCCTTTGCGAATTCCCGTTTAATATGCGGTTGTGGATAAGTATTTGTTCATACCACGTGGTACCCCACACCTGATCGAGTGACAGCTTGGCGTCACGTCAGCCAGCAGAACGTTCTAGCGACTTTTGAGTAATGGTGGCATAGGAGGTACAGAGGTCGGAGGAAACAACGATAATGGGAATTTTTTTCCCTTTCCCATATATTTCGGCATGCATAATGCTTCAGCTCTACTGTGCAAATTTGGAACATGGGATAGAGAAATATTCCTTTTCCTAAAGGGTTGTGAAAGTGAAGTAGAAAGTATGAGCTATTAGAATTTCCATGGTAAATATAATTTGATTACATGTGTTGGTAATTTCCCTCAGAGCTCAGGATTTTATGTTGAGTGTTGTTTAACAATGTTATATTTCTTTCCAGCTTTTGGAAACATTTAGCCCTGCGAATCTGCCCTGAGAAGATTCCATTGATTTGCCTCATTACTGCAGGCCCGTATCCGGGGGAGGGAAGCAACTTGGGTGGGGGGAAGCAGGTCTCTCCTGGGTCCACTGTTCCGCTTGTCCCAGCCCTCTTGTTTCTTGCCAGGCCCCACGTGGGGCCCAGGGCGTAGCTGGCCCTGGTGGTCCTTGCATCATAGCCCTGGAAAAGCGGCCATAGACCTAGACGGCCACTAGCTATAGCCCTGGAGCAGGGCTCTGGGCAGCCCTCGCTGTGCCTCGTGGCTTCCTGGGAAGTTCAGGGTAGTGGCCAAGGCTGTCCTTAAAGGCTTAGGGCCTGGGCTGTTTCCCAACGAGTACACAAGTATTTCAGCATTTCAACGCCTTGTTCAGGCGACTGCTGTGTGCATCAGTTGGACATCAGCCCTGAGTACCCTCCTTTTACCAGTGAGGAGCCTGGGTCTGGAGAGGGGAAGGGGCTTACCAGATTCCAGCCGAGAGACCTGTGGCTCCAGGAACAGAACCATGCTCTCTGGCCTTCTAATGAAATGTCTTTCCATTTCACTTTGCTGCCTCTTAACGAAGGTGTGGAAATAGCTCCTTTTCCACTTCAAGCCAGAGTTGATTAAAAGGAATTTTCTTAGGAGCAAAACTCAGAGGCAAACACAATATGCCAGGAGCACGGAAGTGAATGACTTTGTAGAAGAGAGTCAAGCTTGTTTCAGTTCCAGCAGGGGGCTGGCCCAATCTGTGGGACACCGTGACTCCTTCCATGCTCTGGCCTCCTCGCCGTTCAAAAGATCCTGCTCCGAAGTCTCCTCTTTACATAGCTGATGTTTCCAGTGGCCACATTCTCTAGCCGTCGCTGTTCTGTGTTAGTTGGGAGTCAGAAGCTCGTGTCCCTACTTTCGTCCCCATCACCTGGGTGGCCTCAGGCGCACACTGAATCCACTCCCAGTGAGGGAATGGCTTGACTAGAACCCTCAAAGTTGCCTTTCAGCTTGAAATTGTTTTCTGTTCTCCCTCATCTGAGATTTTCCTCATCTGTGCCTAATTCCTTCCACTTAAACGTCTGGTTCACACACCTGATGCAGAAGAAATCCGAATCTGGGTCATGGAAGACATAAGAGCTCCTCAGTGGATCCCAAGTGTGTTGTTAGGGGACATCCTTGTCTTTTGTCATTTGCAAAACTTGGTCAAGGAATTTCTGGGAAAATGAATCTACCACTTCCTATTTGGAATGGAGTTTATGCTTTTATCATTATTATTTTTTTCTGTCACTGATAACACTCCATGGAATGGCTGGGAGGCGGTTCTATGCCTTTTCTCTGCCCTAGTGAAGAAGCACATGAAAGGTTATATGGTGTGGAAAGTGCCTTAGCAATTAAATAAAAGGCTGGTTCATATAAAGAGGCTTGTTTCTATATGGAAAATATGAGCCCCCCCCCTTTTTTTTTACATGGACCAGGTGTGGATTAGTTCACTGAACCTTTTACCCAGCCGTATTCCCGCTTGTAATTCTTCTGAGGCACAGTTCAGCCAAGTCAAAGAAACATGTTATTAAAGGTGAGCTGAAAGGCATTTAAAAAATAAACAAACTGTTTAAGATCCTAAATCAGTAACAGAATCTATATGCACAGACCTGAAAAGTACAAGAAAATGTGTTTCAATCCCTTTGGGTTCCAGGCTGGATTCTCCTCCTGCTTTCTTTGAAGATCTCCCCAAAGTCCTTTTTGGTCACTGGCGGGACAATCAGCCATGCTAACCTTAGATTTAGCTGTTTTGTAACTAATGACTTGCCTCCGCCAAGGTAGTAGGTGCGCTCCAATCTTAAATCTGCAATTCTCCAGCTGATGTTAAGGGGAGAAAAAAATAAGTACTTTGATTTTATTTTAGCACTATGTTCTTTGGAAGTTTAAAATCGGATATAATTTCTCTCTCTTTTTTTTAGCCTATAGCCTGGCAGATAGCCAGATATTATTAACTTGTAGAGATGACAGAAAGGAGGTATAGGAAGTTTTAGGTTTATTTAAGTTATATTGCCCTTGGTCATAATAACAGCAGCCATCACTTCTTTTAGCATTCACTTCGTGCCAGGCACTGTTCTAAGCACTTTGTCATGTCAGTGTATTGAGTCCTCAGAAGCACATTATGCACTATAATTAAGCCCATTTTATGGATGAGCACACTGAGGGACCGAGAGCTTAAATAACTTCCTAAGGCCAGTAAGCAGCAGAGCTGAGTTTTGAACTTAGGCACTTGAATCTACACTTGTTGAGTTCTGAACTCTTCTAGTCTATACTGTGCAGTACTGTATTATATAATACTAAGTTCCATAGCCCAAGGAAACATTAAGAAATAGAGCTATTTGTCCTGTACATCCTCAGCCTTGCCTGTTTTAAAATTGTTTTTCATTCTTCTCTTTCAAAAATTGTGCTGTTTTTGTTGTTTTCAGCTAAAGAATAGGTATTAATCATTTGCAGCCTGTTATACCGCTTTTCTCAGAATCATCTTAAACTTTCACTGTGATTGTGGAATTGGGGAAAGGCATTTTTAAAGTACTTTCAAATGTCAGAGGCAAGGGAAGAGAGGCGTTTTGGGGGTGGGTCTTCCTGGCCCACCTTTTATGTGGTAAGCAGCGCCTTTCAAGGGGAGCCTGAAGCCCGAATTCTTCATAGTAAATACAGTACTCTTTTCAGAAATTTACATGTAGCTTGAAAGAGTTACCTCTACCCCAACCCCTGCTTCTTTACAAGACAGAAAAAGAAGGCAGAGTTCAGCAACAGCTTCATCTAGCACACCTCTAAATAGCTTTGTTTCATTGAAGACCGTATGCTGAGCTTGTCAAAGTCTTCTGCCTGGTTCAGCTATTCCTGTTTTAGGAGCATTAACTTTCTGCTTGGGGCGAGGGGAAGAGTGTCCAACGTGGACAGCCATGCCAGGCTTCTCTCAAGTGTCCTTCCACCGTCATCGTGTTCTTGGGGAGCCCAGGGGAGCTTTGTAGTCATAAGGGGCACAAGCTCTCTTGCGTCATCATTAGCACAGCCTTCCTACGTGCCGGCTTCTTTCTAGCTAAGGAGCCCAGAGGGTGGGCCCCAGCCTGGTTCTCAATTATGTTGGTGTCTCTAAATGTGATGCCAGTCAATGCTAAAGAGGTGGTGAGCTTTGAGGAAGCCTTGTCTTGGGTCAGAGTTGAGTCGAGAAGGGAGCTGGGCTCTGCCCATGTCAGGGAATTCAGGAAGAAAGGCATGGGAAAGGAAATGGGATGAAAAGGGGCCAGGAAAAGTCGCCTCATCATTTGGCATTTCTTTGGTGGCCAGAAGGCGAGTTTCTACTTTCAGACCACTTGCCGGCACCGTGGGCGCATAGCTGCCAAGTTTCTCAGGTTAGGGACTCACAGAGTAAGGATGCGGGCAATACTGGGTGATCTGGGGGCAGGATTGTTCCAGCTAGACTGACAACGTGCATGGGTCTGTCTTGGGTGTCAGCGTGCCCATGATAAAATCTAGGTACAGAGGCACCGGGGGGCTTCTCTGTGTGCGTCGTAGTGTCAGCCATTGTACATGCAGCAGTAGGAACAGAGGCGCTGGACCAAGATCCAGGAATGTTTTTGTTAGGCTGACAGGCTGGTTAGAGTCATTCATTCTTATTCATTCATTCATTTATTGATTGAACCACCTACCAGGTGTAGCTGCTGTTCTGTCCTGGAATATACAGCAAACAAGTCAGATAAAGTCCCTGTCTTCATGGAGTTTATATTCTACTATTTGTGTCCCAACCCGACAATGCACACAGTCAAAATTAATAAGACTTGTCATAAACGTAGTTTGTCTGTTGCCTAAATATGCCCAGAAAAACCTAACAGAATCAGTTTAGCTGCAGATTGGAGCCGCCAAGAGCCAGATGTGGCCATGGGAAGAATATCTTTGGGAACTTGTCATCTGGCTCCAGCTGTGTTAACCCAGGCCTGGTAGGCAGCCATGAGCTGTGTCTGCCAACTGGTGGCCAGACGCTGGTGCAGGCTTAAACAATTAGCAGAAGCCCTCATCCGGTGACTAGATTCACTGCATGTGTCCTACAGATGACCGCTGTCGTCCAAACCGAGGGACTCTATGGGCAGAAACGCCCAGAAGGGAACCAAAAATTACCCCTTGAAAAACCAGGCAAAGTTTCCTTATCCCTTAATGTGGAGAGGGATGAAGGAATGGCACTGGAAAACCAGTATCAGTGAGAAAGCAGAAGTAAGCCAGATGTACCCCCACACCTTGCAAATCTTGCTTCTAACTGAGCACCCTTGCCCGATATAGAAATGTCTGCCTCTAGCAATGCCCCTACAGAGAAGCAAAGAGTAGAATTTGCCTGTGAGGTGTCTTTTTCCTCAGTTATTAGTTTTTTAATTGTTGCCCCTTGATGAGAGGCATTTATGATGATTTGTTGATTTTATCCAAACAGAGGTTTCCAGCTTTTGAAAGAAATTGGATCCCTACAAAATATGCTATAACTTTCAAATATCTGTTATATCTGCCTGCAAAAATAAGTATATGAGTAAATAAAATGCTCCAGCCTACTCACATGTGGAAGATTTTATAGAAAGATTTTTTAGAAACTGTGGTTTATTGTACCAAACAGGTCCTACTAGCACACAGGAAAATAATGGATTTTGATCGTCTGTTGTTCAGCAAGCTGCTGATAACACAGTAGTTGCTCAGTAAATGTTTGTAGACTGAGCTGAGTAAGGAGAAGTTCCAATGGACGTGATGACTTGTGAGAGTAGTAATTAAAAATTAGTGCAGTTATTTCAAATAATAAGCGAGGGAAACAACCCACAATTTAGTGCCAGAAAAAAGTAAAGGTTTTAATTGAAATACATTTAGGATTTCTTTTTCATATGTCCACATCTAAAGTCTGGTTATAGCAGAAAGCACAAGATGGCAGAGATTGAGGTTTTGACGGGGCTTCTCTTGCGACTGAAGGCATATGTCCACAGGAGAACATCTTCGTCACAGTGAGGTTGTTAGTTGTTTTTCAAAGAAGTCCCACTGTGAATAGGTAACAACGACAACAAAATCACTGAAGTGGGAATAATTTGAAAGATACTAGTTTATGTGTAAAAATCAACTTTTATGTTCTGACTGCATTGTGTAAATTTGCTGTGCAGGAAACATAAGTGAAGCCATTTGGTTTTGTGGCATTGGTGTGGGCTGGCTAAGGGGGTGGGGGATAAAGTTGGGGCATTGATACAGTATGAGGAGAGCCAGATGGTTGTATTACACATCTTTTGTGTTCTTGTTTGCTTCTTAAAGCAGTTGCAGAATTTTGCCCTTGGCGATATTTTCTTCGTGCCTGTGTGTTCTGCTACGAATTTACTTTTGTCAGAGTACTTTGAAAGAAAAGCCTTGCTTGGAAAATTTTTTTTTTTACTTACGTTATAAACTTGTGAAGTCAGTAGTGTGTTCATAAAAATATTTTTTAAATGGTAAGTATGTTAGTAAATAGTGGGAGGATCAGGTTTTCTTTTTCCTTAGCGCAGTGATTTCAACCATAATTTATGTCAAATCAGGGAAAGATTTTTGCAGAACTATGAATGTGGAATTGATGATGGATGGAGATAAGATAGATAAGTAGACCAATAGATGGAACAGATACATTGTTCCAGTAGTAATGAGGCCTGATTAGAGATTTAACTTTTTCCATTACTTATAGCAAGTTCTCAGGTTGTGGTTTACCTCTTGTGTTTTATCAGCAAGCCTAACTTGGTGGTAAGTTGAGTGATGATGGGTTAGAGTAGGTTGGTGGGTTTTGCCTGGGTTTTTTTGGTTGGCATTTATTAAGTCTATTATTGTAACACATTGAAATTTATATTTATTTTCTACTAAAAGGAAATTCTATTTTGCAATTACCAGTGGCAAGGGATATTTAAGGTGTTCTAATTACATATAAGGGATATTTTATCACCAAATGCTTTTAATAAGGAATTGCTTTGGAGCTGGTTTTTTCCCCCCATCATGATGGAATGCTTCAGAATAATTTAATGTCCTTTTTACAGTTCTAGTTCATCTTTTTTCCTTTGCTCAAATGAGAGAAGAGCAAATAGCTGGGATCCTTGGGTGATGGTTTATTCTCCTGTTGTGTACAGATTTCCAGTTTTAGTTGGAACCTGCAGTCCCTGATGAGAAAACAGGAAACTTACAGTCCTAACCTTATTGAAATCTCTGCCGGGTTTAGTCACAAGTCTGAGGCGACTCTTTCCAATAATGAAGCCATTGTACGCATCATATCTGATCAGTTCTTGAAATGTTTTAGTAAGTCTATCTTACAACATTATAAGAAGATAATCAGCAGCCTTAGAAGGTCCCCATCTGGACTGTAGAGTTCTTTTACTGAAAGATGTTTTGCCTTTTTGAGATAGCTCTCGCGTTTCATCATCTGTTCCGCCGAGATGAAGTGCATATGAAAAGTCAGTGACTCTGAATCCATCTGTTGTTATTATTTTCCACTGATAATTGGCTTGAACAATGAAATGTCTGTGTCTGCAGCCTTTGAAACTGTACACCCTGTTTATTTTCTGGAGGTCTCACTGCAACTACACCCCCCCTATATTCCCCCCTTCATTTTCTATCAAGCTTACAGCGAGTGGCGCTTGTGTGAGGATGACATCTTTGACTCTGTACATCAGTATGTGTCACTCAGCATCTAAAGCTTGCATGCAGATTTTTGTCACAATCCCTATGTCTGTACCATTTTGCTCCCGAATCCAATACTCTTTCAGCAAGAAGCTTAGCTGGGCCACAACGCATGGATCCCTTACCTGGATTGTCGTCTTTATTTCACTGTCCTCATTAAAATATTAATTTAGAGTACAGTATCTAATACCTATGGAATTAGATACTACCTATAATTGTATAATATATTCAGTTGCATCCAGGTTTGCACGATACAGGGCATTAATATTGGATTCCACTAACAGCACTTCCATTAGCTTGCTCAACCAGTATGAGATATAGATGAGCTGGGAAGCATAACTACCCGCCAGAACTGCCAAAACAGTCATTAGAAGCTCCATTGGGATGGACAAAGGCTTTTTCACAGTGATATACTGATTAAATTTTGTTCTATGGTTTATTTGCATCAAGGTTAGATCACTATCAGCCATGGAAGTGAGTTATCTAACACCTTATTTGGAAGGTCATTTCAAGGCAAAATAGTGAACGAAATCGGCATCTTTAGTTTCTGTGGGCACCCCTTTTAGAGAAGCTGTGTTTTATTTTGGGGGGTTTTGGGAATCTTTTTTATTTTGTTTCTCTTTTCTCCATGTTATGCCATAATGTGCATTCGAAATGAGTTTTTGGTTTGTCAAAAAAATTTTTTTAAACTTTTCAACAGTGATCTTTTACTTGCACAGCAGAATGATTTGACCGGAAAACAGTGTTGTGTTAATAAAATAAAACTTGCTTTTGAAATAGAAAGCGCCTTATTTCCCTGGGTTGGGATAATCGTGATGCATTCTCAGAGGCTGTGAAGGATCTGTGACCTACCCTTTTTAGTCCAAATGCAATAATAATATAGACACATCCTCTAGAACAGCAATGCTAGATTTGCCCCCAAAGTACTGTGTGGCATTAGTAATTAGAAGAAGAACATAATCTTATTTATGTTTCAATCGAAATCATTTAATACTGCAAAAGTTATTAAAAAATAATTAAGTTACTAAGACCAACATGTAGCTGGAACATAGGGTAAGAGGTCAGTGTGAGTTGACGCCATAAGCTGAGAAAAAACAGTAGTGAATTCCTAGCACCGGCATGTTTTTTCCTCTTGCTTAAATTCCGGGGTTCTAAGGACAAATTATGTTGAAGTATGGCACATTTTCTGCCAAAATGGAGAAAATTGTTGACTGTAATTATGTTATTTAATTGAAATTATAAGTGGTTTGGGCCACTCAGTTAAAAGCATCCTTTCTAATATAGGGGTAATGTTTTTAAATGAGTGGTCATAGATTGGTGACATTTGAAAGGTAGGCATTTGGGATGTATTTTTGGAAAACTCAAATTATTTTCCTGTATTGATTAGTGAACTAAAGAGTGTAGTTAAGTAGCATTTTTTGGGTTTATTCTCTTTTATTAGATATGCATGAGTGTATTATGTGTGAGGATATATGCACACATATATCCACATATATGTGTACATATTTTTATTTGTACATTTTACATAGGTATATAAAAGAGATCTTTCTATAGGTAAAGACTCACAAGGATCAGTTTATAATGTGACAAAGCAGAGAAACAAGAAGTATGTCTCTGACCTTAAATTGTGACTAAACGATATGATTGTTTAAAACTCTCATTGAATATTAGAGATTTAAATGCAACTCACAGTAGAACGATAAGGATATGTATACTCCAAGTTCTTTTTGGAGTAGCTGGAGACACAATAGCACTGCACTCCCCCCATTACCCCCCTTCCTCCAAGAGTGAGTTCTTAATTACTAATGAATGCAATTCATTTTAATTGTTATTATAGCAACATAACATTTAACTGTCTCCTGTTTAGTCCTGTCCCCTGGAACAGGCGGTGTCTCCTGTCAGAGCGAGGACAGGTAGAAGGCACAGCGGGCGTCTGATTGAGCCAGTTATTCATTTGCTGAGTGTTTGTGTTTATGCAAAGGGGCCTCTTCCTGCATATTTAATCTAGAGTAAGGCAGTGGCTTTTGTTGTGTTTAGCCCACATACCTCCAGTCCTTCCTCACACTGCCGCCAGCCTGGGAGCCCTGAGAGCCCGCGGGCTTCCCAGCGTCTGTAGTTTCTCCCTTACAAACTCTCAACTTTCTTCCGTTGTGTGAAAATTGCCTCTCCCGCCCCAAAGCTTTGCCTCCTCACCATGAGCGGGTAAGTGTGTGTGAAGCCAAGGCTGATACTTTTGTTTCATTTTACTAATGTTGAGAGGGTACTTTGCTGCCCTTCTGGGCGCCTCCTGAAGCCGTCCTTCTTGGGCGGTTGTCAATTTCTGGCTGCACTGAAATAGACAAGTACAGGTGCCTCTTAGGGAATGTGGCTGAATTTTGGACTGGCAGAGAGAGGCTCTTGGGGACTGGAGGGAATTAAAAAGAAAAGAAGAGAGAGAGAGAGGAGAGCAGCTTTATTATTCTTTGTCCTAACAAATCCTGTTTTGTAACTATCCTGCAGATAATGCTGCCATTGTTTGCTAAAAGCCTTCAAACAGTGTGCAAGAGCGAACTGTAAGAAAGCAGAGAAACTCTGCCGCTGTATTGTCTATCCCCGGGCCGGGGTCCTCCCCGAAGGTCTGTGCCGGAATAGGAAGGGTTTTCTTCTGTGGAAATCGAATCGTCTCTTCATTGATATTAATAGCACACTAGAGATGTTGGCCATGATGCTCAGAGAGGCGGTCGGGAGGGAAGGAAATCTGATCTTGCTGGGGGGAAAATGACAGCCTCTTGGCCCCACGGTGGAGGAGACATCATCCAGGCTCAGTGTGCATAATGGCATCCTGGCTCAACTGTTTGCTCTAGGAATTTTAATCTTGAGCTGTTTGTTTTACTATCTGGGGTCTTGCTATTTTTTGTTCCTGCACTGTCTTCAGAAAGCACCATATTCAGGGGCTAATCCAGTCTTTTTTAAAAGTGAATTTTAAAAAAAGACTAGGAGAAATTCATGTACTGTACACGTAGATCATTCTGGGGTAGGATGGGGGTATTCTGCTTTCTTTTTGAGGGTAGAATGTTATTTCAAAAATGAGTTGCCGCAATTAACAAGAGTGAACCATCCAAGGAAGCTATGTCCTATGTAAAGATATTTCAGGGTGTGGGAATTGTGTCCACGGTCTAAAAGAAGGAGTTTGCATTACCAGTTAACTGTTGCCTCTGTTTGAGTAACTCTTTTCAACAGAAGAGTGTGCTGTTCCCCCGCAGGTTGGAAACTGTGAGAATTTAAATAAAATTTCATCAACCTTATTAAAATATGTAGGGACTTGGGTCTTCTTGGGTACAAATCAGTCTAGAGACTTAGAAGCATTTATTAACAGTGAGGCTGCTGAAGGTTTTTAATAATAAAATTACAAATACTCTATCTAATTGTAAGTATATGACTTTTATACTCGGTTTTTAAGGGGAAAAATACTTTTTTTTATGAGGCAAAGTAACTCCGTCAGAGCACCTTCTGTGATTAGCGCTATTGTATTCTTAAATTTTGATTGATAGAGATAATAGTTTTCACTTAAAAATACAGACAGGTACTTTAACTTTCCATGACAATAGCTATTTGCATTTCTTTTATCTTTTTGTTTAACATTTGTGGGGGTTGGGATGGATTTGATTATTAACTCTTATTGCACACTAAAGGTGAATCTAAAACAAAGGCTTTGTTAGAGCTTCAAAGGGAAAACAGCAAATATTGTTTTTAGGTTTCAACATTTAAAGGCTGTTAAAGGATACCTATAAAATATTTTCACATGACCATGACCAGGGTTTTACTTTTCTGTAAGGTAAGAGAGAGTCATTTTTTTCCAAAGGAGATGGGCCGTTGTGGAGTTAGTGGGGGGCTGCCAGCCTGAAGTAATTTCTGGGGCAAGCATGGGCTGGGCTTGCCTTTACCACATGCCTTAATTTATAGTATTTTAGATTTTTACTTACTAGAATGGACCCCCAAAGTTAGGCTCTGTGATTTGAGGGGAGTCCCTGAGGATGAGGAGAAAAGAAGTAAAATGTTATGTGCAGGGATAGGAGGGGAACTGGGGAAATAAGTGATGGATTCAAAGTAGCGCATTGCTGTGATAGGGACAAGTAAAAGAAAGGTAATTTTTGTAAAGCAGCAAACCCGGGTAGCGTCCACGGTGGCCTTTGCTCTCGGAGAGCTGGGCTGTACAGGGGCAGCTTCTTTTCTTTCCTGTTTCCTTCCTTCCTTCTTTTCCTTTCCTATCCCCCCTCTGTTTTGCGCTCTCTCTTTTTCTTCTTTCTTCCCCTTTTTCTTTTTCTTCCTTCTTTTCTTTTCTTCTTTCCCTCCCTCCCCCCTTTTCCTTTTTGCAAGCCTGACTCAGTATTTGAAGCTTATAAGGGCATAGAGAAAACTTTGGGGTTGATTTCTGAGTAGATTTTCTTGTCTTAAGTACAGAAAATAAAGTGACCCTTGTTATTATGCTTTTTCAACTTGTCACATATGTGTCGATGTCCTATTTTTTAAGAAATCATTGAAAAACAAGACATAAAAGCCCCTATACGCTGAGGTTCACTGCTTTAAAGAGGCAGCAGCCATCTCTTGGAAATTAGCCCATTTGGACTTGTTTTTGCAAATGAAATACAGGCTATTTGATTGGAGGATGCGGGGGTATGGGAAGTTTGAGCTGTGTTCCTTCCTACACTTAAAGAGTTGGAAGGGGTCCTTTAGTCAAAAACCTACTAATCACCCCCTTCATCATGGGCCAGGGGCTCACACTGCTTCTCTTTGCATCTTTAGTAAGACCTGGCACACAGTAGGTTCTCTCAGCCAGCATTGGTTGGGCCGAAGGTTGAGATGAAATATATTGGCCATCCTTCGCTTTTGCATAGCTGTATAAAATGAAATATACCGCAGGAATCTTGACGAAGATCATTTATTTTAGCTACCAAGAAAGAAAAGGAGGAAATATTTTAAACGGGAAAAATAGAGCCTATGTTGTTCATTTTCAGTCTTGTAAAATGAAATCACACCTCCACACTTACCTGCAACTGAATTCCAAGTAGGACATCTCACTATGTATTGTATGTCTCATGGATTAAATTAAGGGCAGAATGTACCCATAGAAAGTGTAACATTGAAACACTGTTAATAACATAAGAGTTCTGCAGAGTGAAATTCCTAATTTGCCGGGGAGAGATTGGAGAGGTAGAGGGAGAGGGAGACGAGAAAGCACATTAAGTTTCTGACTCTAGAGGTGGAAGCTAAAAGTTGGTATCTTGGTCATGGCTTTTGTGGTCACCACGTCACTTCAGGTGGATGATACTGTTGCAATCAATAGTGAAGAGGCCACAGAACAATTCTGGTATTCACAGGATCTTAACTGTGAATAACAAAAAGGAACATAATTTGTTTACTGTATCGTGGGCTCACTTTTAAAACCTAAAACCAATAGGAAACTTAAAAAAGAAAGAAAAAGGAAAAAAAAATGCAATTTGTATGGAGACAGCAGTTTTTAAAAGAAGACAGGTGTGCTGAAGGGGAATATATTTCTTTTATTTTTTTTTTTAAATACTTAAAAGCTTTATATAATCATTTAATTTTAGTCTTGGCACTCATACTGCCGGTAAACATACAGATAAATAATAGAGATATTTGAGAAGTAAAAGTGATTGTTTAAAAAAATAATAAATATAGCTCTGGAAACGGAAGTTCTATGCTTTGGAAAAAAATGAAATGCAGATTTTTCTCCTAGTTGTTGATTTCTGATTCTTCTAAGCTAGTAATGGTGCAGACTAGGGCCTCGATACTACCCCCTAATTTTCTTGTCTATTATATTGACACATTTCATTTAATTTAGCATGATGGCAAACAGCTGTTGAACTGTTAATCTTTTTCTCAGCAAAACTGGAACAATATCTTAGATTCCTTTGCTAATGTGTACTTTTCTAAAAACTAAAATCAAGAGAAATAAATTAATGAGTGGTCAAATGTGCATGTGCATTAGAATTTATGGAACTTCAAAATGGAGGAAAATACAGATTATATCTCACTGCTGACTTTTTATGTATAAGTGAAAATTAAATGTAGTCAATTTTGTATTGCTTTGCTATTTGTAACTGGAGGGTCAATTGTATAATTTCATTTTTAATTCTCCCACTCCCAGGGAAAAAAAATCACACTCGTAAAATCTGAGGGTGAACCAGCTTCTGTATTTGCTCTGTGTTCACTTATATACCGCACCGTATATATAGGTGAGTGGAGAAAGAGGCCTAGTGCTTACCTGAAAATGTTCTGCAGGTTCGAATGCAGCACTGGAGATAACTTTATTCAAAGTAGGCATTTTCAGCAGTTTAAAAAAAATTAAATTTTAATGAAGTCCAGTTGTTTGCCAGGCCTATATGATAGCAAATCTCATCTGCATTGCAAAGTCTCTAATACTATAGGTCTGACTGCCAAACATGCAAAAATAGACACAGCTCAATAGATAAACATATAAATTAGGTTAGAGTGTATGTATTGGAGAATATCTTAAGTGAAAAGGAGGGAGAAAAGGCCCTGCTTCCTTTGAATTGACTAGGGTCTGCCAAAGTTCGCTCGCTTTACATTTAAGATTTGATGAGTAGTGGAGGTAGAAATTTCTAGTGTGTAAGATACTGCTGCGCTTTGTATCCACTGAGCTCTTATTCGTGTGGCGTGGGGCTGCTTTGCAGACCACTGCTTTACCTTGAGGACCTGACCATCCCTGCTTTGTTTTCCTTTCTTATCACTGCTTGCCCTGAAACAGAGTTCTCACCACTGGAGAAACCAATCCTGGGGACATACATCAGCAGTAAAGCACACGATTTTCATTTTCAATTTGAATTGTTTTGTGTAAAAACAAAAAGGTTTTAGGCAGACTGCAAAATAGTAATTTTAAGTCCCAGAGCTAGGGTTTTCCCCCACCCAAATGGTGAACATTTATGGTGAAAACCTCCAGTTTCCTCTTACAGTAAACATGAAAATTATGATTTTACTCAGAGGCTGCATCTTTTTCCAGTCTTAATGGCAAGAATCTGCATACACTTGCTTGTGGAAATGTCATAAATTGGCCTCCGATCAATTCCTCAAAGATAGTGTACACTAAAGTGCCTCTTTCAAAATTTTAGCCCCGGTGAAATCAGATTTTTACCCTTCTCAGTGATGTTTGCCTTTCCACATGCGGGGCCGACAGCAGAGGAATAAGCAGGGGTGTATTCCTATAAAATTAAAACCACTTCATTACCTATTGTTCTGGAGAGTGATATTAACATTTTAGTAAAATGATACGATTTCACTATCTTAAAAAAAATTATCTGAGCATTTGGTCAGTGGTTGTAGAATGAATCCTGTACCCTCTTGGTAATTTGATCTAAATTAATAAACAAATGTTTTTCTTTTCACTCGTGCCATATGTTGATCCCAGTTACATGGGCAGAAAGAGGCAGCTTGTAATGTTTCTTAGAGGATTACACACTGTTTTGCATAAGGGAGTATGCAGATGCAGGAGTAGATGTGGGGTAAAATGTGTTCCATGGCTGCTTTGTGTTTTAGGAAGCTTGATTTCAATTGTTTATTTCATCTGACACGAACCATTTTTATTTAACTTAGTAGATTTGGTAGATAGATGCTAAGTGAAAAACATTCTGTGAACAGCTTTCACCAGCAATTAACCCCCCACGCCTCCCCAAACTGAAAATTGTGGTGCTTTTATTCATTTTGAAAGGTCTAAAGTGGCAGAAAGCATCTTGTCTACAAGAACCAACTCTCTTCTGAAGGGGGGAAAAAATAAGCCTCTGCTTTAATGAAATAAGAGATGTCGTGGGTATTAACCAAACGGAGACACGTTCAAGTAGCAGTCTGGTTTCCAAAAACAAAGGCCTGTGAGTCACGTATTATTCCACATGAAAATAAATTGATAGACAAGATGAGAAAAAGTTCAGACGCAAAATTTGAAATTTTTCACCTTGACTTTTTCCATCCAAGTTGATTTTGTTGTCTTGAAGAGCTTAGAGGCGCGTGGTCCAGATAAGTGGAGGTCTTGGGACTTGTTTTTATTAACTCTGGAAGTCATTTGCCATTAAATATAATTGAGTTCCTTTGTTGTTTTGCTTGTGTCTATCCCAGGCAGAGGTGGTTGCTACTTCTTGACATTCAGATTTTGATGTTCTCTTTTGTTTTCAGGGTAAGACGTGACCTTTTGAGGTGACTATAACTGAAGATTGCTTTACAGAAGCCAAAAAAGGTAAATGCAAATGTGATTAGTAGAATTATATCTAGGGCTATATCTGTTGCCTTCTAGGCATTTTAATTCTGTTATTTTTGATCTGTATTTGTCAAATATACGAGTATTTATTTGTGTGTAAGTATGTCTGTAGCATATTTTTGGAGGTCCTAAAAGAAAAGGTTGCTCTTAAGAAATGGTTCACAGATTTCCTTTTTTCCCCCAAATATTATCAAACTTTCCTCTGTTTGTTGAAGCTGAACTTATTTTTATTTTTTATTTTTTTTTCTTGCTTGTCGACTTGGTAGGTTTAACGTTCGAAAGGAATATTCACATCACAAAAGTGGTGATTCATGAAATTAACTTGCTGCAGACAAGAGTAACGCATGTCAGTGTTGTGTGCTGAAGTGGTGTCATCCAATTGATGTTCATCTGGCGGCTTCATAATCACCTTCTTTCAGAAATTAACAGTCAGGCACCATAGCAACACGCCACGTTGATGTCACTGCTGAGCAGTGTGGGGCATATCCCTGTAATGTCAGCACTAGGCCGCCTTGTTCTCTTGACCTTGCTTGAAAATCAAATGAGTACTTGATTTTAAAATTAGAAGTTTTCAGAGAGACTAATGTAGCTTAATGAATTAAAGCCAAATTTAATTTTCTCAAATTCACTTTTGGGAGGGAGAATGAAAAAGAACTCTGGTTAAAATGGTTAGAGATGTTACATATTTACTTGATTTCTAAAGTCTCTCTCCGGTAAGGGCCACGACCATCTCACATGAGATGATCTTGCAGGTCATTTTGATGTCCGATGTTTCTCAAGTCTTCGTTTCATTTTTGATTTTTGGCCTGTAATAGTTCCATTTGATTTAGTAGCTTTGTGTCTGTTTAAAAACAGGTTACTTGCCAGCATGCTAGAGCAAAGCCTTTGCTCAGATTTTATTAAATTAAAGTTTATGTATTTGTAAGATACAGGCTTCTTACTCTTTAGCTGAACAGGTTTTTTGCAGAACTTGCATAATGTGAAGATTCTTTGATCGATTTTGTTTTTAACTCACCTAGGGTTTGGGGGTTCTAAAAGGATGTGGATTTGTTTTTATAGTTGCATTCTGGCACATGTCACTTTGGTCAGAAAATTCAGACTTGCCTCATTTTGCCATCTATGTTGTTTAAATTAAACCTTTGCAGAATGTACCTAACTGTCCTCCAAAGAGGACAGACGTACCTTTCAGATGTTTCGTAGCGGAAGGGGTTGATCCCAGCCAGTAGTTAGGATCAAGTCACAGCAAGACTTTGGGCAAAGTGCTTTCCTTTGCAGAGACTCAATTTTCCAAATTTAAAAAGGAAGGGATTAGTCTGTATCAGGGGTCTATAACCTTTTTCTGTCCAGAGTCATATAGTAAATACTGCCTGCTTTGGGGGCCATTCAGTTTCTGTTGCAGCTACTTAGCTGGGCTGTAATTTGCTGTCTCCTGGTCTTTGATCAATCAAAGTGATCTCAATCCAAGAAGCTCCTCATGCAAAGTCATGCCAAGTGTTCAACTCATCTTGTGCTGTTAGCAGAGGTTTCTGGTGAAGCTAAAAATTGTGATTAAACAAAGCAGAAAAAGTGTGAAAAGATGAAAAATTCAGCTTGAGAGTTGCCTTATTCATACAGCTCCAAATAAGAGCTTCATTGATAGGTTTTCGTTGATTTCTTTGTAATCACATGTAATCATGAATTATTTTTCTTCCAGCTTGATATCTTTATAAGGTTCATGCTTACATCCATTACCTGAAAATGGAAATGTGATTTTTCCCCCCAAATTCTATGATATTGTTCAAAGTTAAAAATACCGTAAGTCAAGGGAAAATTTAGGGAAAAATGTTTCCAGGAATTTGTCACTAGCGTTTGCCGAGATAGTCTGTGTTTAAAAAAAAAAAAAAAAAGCTTTTTTTATACTCACTATCAAGTGCACGATCTATTATTCAATATCCAGCAAATAAGCCCCCCCCCCGCCTTGTAAAAATTTCTGCTTCATAAAAACGTTTTATCTTCCTGATTACCTCCTTTCATGACAGGAGGAAAGCTGAGTAACAAATCCATACAGTTCTTCTCTTTGACCTGACTGGTAGGAAGCTCGGAATAAGAGTTTTTACTTAATCTCTGTAGTTTTTCTCAATTTCAGCTGTTCTTCTTGTCTTTTTGTTCCTTATACACATAATCTTCAGTTTTCCTGTCCCCAATGAACATTTGATTGCTGAGCTTTTTTTTTCCTTTTACAGTATCCATTCCATCTGTGTTTAGACTCTTCAGATTTTGGGGAGAAATAAATTAGGGTATATAGACTCAAGTAATTAGTTATATGCAATTTTTACCTTTGAACGAGCTCAAAAATCTTTCAAAAACTCATTTGTATGTATCTTGATCTCTTACATCGAAAGGAATAAAAGGTTTGCTAGAAGTATAAAATAAAAGATGTTAAAATGAGTATAGTGGTTGGTGTTTCTTCCTGACACATGCCTTAAACAAGGAGAAGATCTCGTTGTCCAGCAGTGGACAAAAAACCAGCACCATCTTTCCCACTACCAGAACAACAGAGATTTCAGATGCCAGGAGCTTCTCAGTAAATACCATGCCCCAAATTTGAAAGCTGGCAATCATTAACAGAATAGAGGCACATAAATATTCCTGCACAGGTACTATGGGAACAACTGGTTGTGTATATAAAAGTGGCCAGGCAAATTCAGAAAACCAGGTGAAGCCATTTTTAGAATTTTTGTTAAAACATCTGAAGAATCACAAATAACAGCCATGATACTTGGTAGTGATGTGACACTTTTCTTCCAAGTAGATCTGAGTGTTTTGCAGAATGGGTCTGGTTGCTGGCATTCCTAAGAGGTAGCTGGCAATTATTATAATTTCCATTTTTCAGAGTGGGAAAGTGGCCCTGTAGATGGTAAGTAACTTACCCAAGGTCATCTGGAATGTCAAAACAGAAATTAAAAGGAGAACTTGCTCTGGTCACAGTTATAGAAA
>NW_012149630.1:1317010-1318372 GCF_000956105.1 Propithecus coquereli
GAGTTGGTTTTCAAGCAGAAGTCACTTGTTGAAATGTACACGAAGGCATATTTAGTGGTAAAGAAAATATTTGCAGCAATGATCAAGTAGCCATATTTTGCACAGTGAACAATCAAAAATGCAAAGCCAAATAACAAATGGTTTTATCCATCTTTTTTTCTCCTTGAGAGATGGGCTCTTGCTGTGTTGCATGGGCTGGTGTGCAGTGGCTCTTCCCAGGTGCTGTCAAGCCACACTTCAGCCTCGAACTCCTCCCGTGTCAGTGTCTCGAGGAGCTGGGAATACAGGCATACACCACCATATCCGTCTTGAAAAAAAAATGTTTTGCTATTCCATTTGCCAAGGGCACAGATATCCCAACTGCTTATCTCTAGCATCTTAGGAGAAAGTCCTCACATTAGGTGGCAGCTAACCAGAGATGTAGGAAATACAGTCTTTCTTTGATAAAACCTCAGAAAGAAATTTGAAGCTTTGCTGTATAAAACAAAACCCTGTAAAGGGTAGCACATCTGTGTTAACCTGTGGACACCCCTCCTCAGTATCTTGTAACATCCAGGACCTCAAAGGAACAAATAGTATGTTGAAGATAGAATCCTTATTTTATGAGTCCATTTCAAAAGTTGGTGCTGTGGCGACAACTTCTACCCAGGGCTAGGTTTGGATTTTGAAGCTTGTGGTATCTTTTTAGGGGACTACTGGCGAATGGTACTTTGTAAATATAAAATTAAGCAATTATTTCAGTTTCTTCTCTGTCATTGATCTGGACTTTGCATGGAGGCGGGGAGAAAAATGAAAAACATGAAGTCTTTCTGCTCTATTTGAATTCACGGTGTGTGTGTGAAAATCATGCAGATTTTCCCTTGATTTTTGTATGTTGGCATGTATGTAATATACAATTAAAGATAATTAGATGTTTTGTTAATTACCTGACAGTGTGATAAATTTTTAAAAATTAACCTTTAATTAAAGAAGAAAAGCCTTCCATTGCTGGATGGACTGTGATTATTGCAGTCTGTGGCTGGACATGGTGTTTTAAATGCTCTCCCTTCCCTCCATTGCTCCCTCTGTCTGGAGGCTGGTCTGTGTCTTTTTCAAAGGGCCCTATGCAGTCTCTGGAGGCCAGAGAAGTATCCTAAAATATATTCGTAACAGATTCCACATTTTAAGGTTTATTTAGACCAGTGATTTTCTAAATTGGTATTGGGACCAATTTGTGGATTAGAGATTCAATTTAGTAGGTTGTACCCAAGACTTTTTAAAGATGGAATAAGCAGGCCAGTGCAGTGGCTCATACCTGTGATCCCAGCACTTTGAGAGGCTGAGGCAGGAAGATCCCTTGAGGATTGCTTGAGGCCAGGAGTT
>NW_012149630.1:1318422-1320707 GCF_000956105.1 Propithecus coquereli
GCTGGCAATTATTATAATTTCCATTTTTCAGAGTGGGAAAGTGGCCCTGTAGATGGTAAGTAACTTACCCAAGGTCATCTGGAATGTCAAAACAGAAATTAAAAGGAGAACTTGCTCTGGTCACAGTTATAGAAACGTCATTCTATTATGGCTGCCTTGGTTTGGTGATGTAATAAAGGTTTATGTGGCATTTGTCTCTGCTTCCCCTCACCACTGGCAGTTTACCTACGTGCATTTTGCTTAAAATTCAAATATAATTGGTAAAATTCATCATTTTGTATTCAATTCTGAATGGCATAGTGAGTTGAAGATAATCATTAAGCCCATATAGCTTACAATTAAATGGTTAGTTTTAAACATGAGGCATCACCAAGATTCACATTGGATATATTGGGGTTTTTTTCAATAGTCAACTTATTTGAGAGAAATTAAAAAACAATCTAAAAGGACTTGTAATCATTGCAGATTTTCTTCTGCTCCTATCCCCAATTTGAGGTGCTTTGTTAGATAAAGGAACTAATGCATCCTTGCAGATTACATTCATTGTGTTTTACATGTTATAAATTATTTCTTGGTTAAAAATAAAGCTAAAATGCTATTGAGCTCTTTGAAACATATTCATTGGTTCCTTTGTGTATTTAGGTGATCTAAATATTTATTTAATGACAACAATTTGTAGCTAAACCCATTCAAAATGACCTTTTTATAATATTCAGCGTTTGAATTATGTAACTATTAACTAAGGAAGTTGTTATGAAGACACTGTAAGAGGCTCTTCATTGAGTTACCAGATGACCACATTGGCCAAAATATCAACTGTCAGTTCAGTTAGGCGTTGAAATGCTCCCTGCCCACCCTCATCATACACATAATATACCCATGCCTGGGTTGTAACAGTCTGGGTGAAGACTAGGCTGACATAACCCAACATACAATGGCTTAAATAAAATAGAAATTTACTTCTCTCTCATAAAACAGTCTGGCCAGTCTAGGTTGGCTGGCCAAGTTCTTTTCATCTGTGCTCTCCTCTCCTGGGGCTTTGTCCTTATCTGTATGGTGGAAGCTGCCACACTGTGGAGAAGTCCAAGGCAAGCAGTTTTCTTTTTAAGCAAGAGAGTTACATATTGTACACATTCTACCCATTGACATTTTAATTGGTAAGATTATAGTCATATGGCCCCAACAAGCTTCAAGGGCTGCTGGGAAATGTCTCTACCTGGTGGTCAGGTGCCTGGGAGGAATTGGAGAACAGATTTAAAGGGACAAGTAGAACAGAGTACTTGATTGGTTAAATTGCCCCAGTCCAGTAATTTCATTCATTCATCCATGCATACAAATGGGCACACATACGTACCTACATTAATTCTTACTGCAGAAATTAATAGTCATTGATAGTCCTGGACTAGGCGCTAAAATCACAGCACCATGTAAGAACATGGGTCTCTGTCCTCACACAGTTTATATTCCAGAGGGGAATTCACATATGAATAATGATGGTGATGAGTGTTAGGAGGAACAAATATTGCTTGCTATGAAAAGGTGTTCTAATTTTGAGGGTGTCAGGAATTGTGTGTCTTAGCATCATGAAAGCTATGTGAGATTAACTTGACCTCCTTGTATGCTGTTGTGAATGTTACAGACATGTTAATTTTTGGTTAACAGCTTGACTGAGATATAATTCACACACAATACAATTCACCCATTTTAAAGTGTACTTACTTTCAATGGTTTTTAATATGTTCATGAAACCATCTAGTCTTAGTTCAGAATATTTCATCACCCAAGAAAGAAACCCTAGTACCTATCAGCAGTCACTCTGAATTCTCCCCTCGACCCAGCCCCTGGCAACAACTAATCTACTTTCTGTCTGTATAGATTTACCTACTTTGAGTATTTCACAAAAAAAAAAAAAAAAAAAAAAGAATCAGACAATATGTGGTCTTTTGTGACTGCCTCCTTTCATGTAGATTTTCCCTTGAATTTTGAATATTAGCATAATGCTTTAAAGGTTCATCCAAGACATTTAAAATTTTATACTGTCTTAAAACCTCATGAGTTCTTACTCCTAGATCCCACAGAATAGTTTCCTGACATATTCTTGCAAAGAATAGAATTGGGGGAAAAGATTGCTGTTTTTCATGCTGTGTACATTTCCGTAGACTGAGGTGGCCTCTCAACAGTTAAATTTCAGAATTTAAATGTTTGCATTTTAAGTTAGCTGTTTTTAAACATTGTTAGCCATAATGCTAAACTAAGTTACTCTGTAAACAAGAGCTGTCTCTTTT
>NW_012149630.1:1321687-1324255 GCF_000956105.1 Propithecus coquereli
AAAAGCCTTCCATTGCTGGATGGACTGTGATTATTGCAGTCTGTGGCTGGACATGGTGTTTTAAATGCTCTCCCTTCCCTCCATTGCTCCCTCTGTCTGGAGGCTGGTCTGTGTCTTTTTCAAAGGGCCCTATGCAGTCTCTGGAGGCCAGAGAAGTATCCTAAAATATATTCGTAACAGATTCCACATTTTAAGGTTTATTTAGACCAGTGATTTTCTAAATTGGTATTGGGACCAATTTGTGGATTAGAGATTCAATTTAGTAGGTTGTACCCAAGACTTTTTAAAGATGGAATAAGCAGGCCAGTGCAGTGGCTCATACCTGTGATCCCAGCACTTTGAGAGGCTGAGGCAGGAAGATCCCTTGAGGATTGCTTGAGGCCAGGAGTTCGAGGAGGCAGTGAGCTGTGATCGTGGCACTGCGTTGCAGCCTGGGCAACAGAAGGAGACCTTGTCTCTAAAATAAATGAGTAAATAAATAAACGGAATAAGGATACAATAGAGTAGAATTTTTAAAAATCAGAGTATATCACATGTAGTAAGGATATTATGTGTTATGTAATGAAACTTTTTAAACATGTGAGTACTGTCTTTGCCATGTGAAATAATTATTTCTACAGGTTGAATTTATTCATTCATTTGTTCATTCACGACATCTTTATGAAATGTCTGCTGTGGGCCGGGCATCGTGCTAGACCTACACTGTCCAATGTGGAAGCCACTAGACCCTTGTGGCTTTTGAGCACTTGATATGTGGATAGCCTGAACTTAGATGAGCTGTAAGTGGAGAATCCACAAAGTATTTTGAAGCCTTTGTATGGGAAGAAGAATGTGAAATGTTTGAATAATTTTTCTTTATCGATTACGTGTTTAAATAATTATCAGGGATATAGTAACTTAAATAAATTATTCACAGCTCCCAAGCCCCTCTACTCTTTGCTTTAGGGGTTGGGAACAGGCAGGAAAGCATGATAAATAAAGGCATGGTGATAAGTGCTAGAGAAAAAATACAGGAGAGTAAAGGAGGTCAGATTGTCAGAGCGAAGGGGTTGCCACTGTGGATAGGGTGATCAGGTAAGTCCCACTGTGAAGCAGATGGCAGTTGAGCAGAGACTTGGCATGTTCTAAAGAGAGCAGGTCGGCCAGTATAGTTGAAGCAGCGTCTTCAGGGGGAGAGTACAGGTTGAGTATCTCTTATCCAAAATGGTTGGGACCCGGAAGTGTTTGGGACTTTGGAATTTTTCAAATTTTAGAGTATTTGCATTTCCAGTTGAGCATCCCTAATCCGAAAACCCAAAATCTGAAATGCTCCAATGAGCATCTCTTTTGAGCATCATGTGGATGCTCACAAAATTTTGAAGTGTTTTGGATTTTGGCTTTTTAGATTAGGGATACTCAACCGATAGTAGGAGACAAGGTCAAAACATAACATGGCCAGGCTGAGTAGGGCATCCTTGTACTCTTAGTGAAACAGGGAGCTGTTGAAGGACTTTGAGGGAGGGTGAGAGCTGACTCATGCTTTATTTTTAAATGGATCACTCTGGAAGCTGTCTGAAAATAGACTATGGGTGGACGAGGCCATAGGCAGGGAGTCCTGTTAGGAGGCCACTATAATAATCCCCATGAGGTATCATGATGCCCAGCATCAGGATAGTAAGAAATTACTGAATTTGGAATTTATTTCAGGTCAAGCCAAAGAATTTCCTAAGGGAATAAATAGAAAGTTCGAAAGACTTGCATCAAGGGCTGGGTTTGGAAGCTCACACTTATAATCCCAGCACTTTGGGAGGAGGAGGATCGCTTGAGGCCAGGAGTTTGAGACCAGCCTGGGCGACATAGCCAGACCCCGACTCTACAAAAAATTAAAAAATTAGTTGGTTATGGTGGTGCTTACCTATAGTCTCAGCTACTCGGGAGGCTGGGGCAAGAGAAGGAACACATGAGCCCTGGAGTTCGAGGTTGCAGTGAGCTATGATTGCGCCACTGCACTCTAGCATGATAGAATGAGACCTTGTCTCTAAAAAATAAATAAATAAATAGATAAATGAAAGAGTTGTGTCAAGGATGGCTGCAAGATTTTTATCTTGAATCAGTGGGGTATTATCAACAGGATTCACTGATGGATCGCTTCTGGGCAGAAAGAGGAATCAGATAGAAGACTAAGATTTGGGAGCTGCCATTACTGAAGTAGAGCAGACGGTAGGTGAGGGGCATGGGGGAAACCAGGAGTACAGCAGTAGACATGGGAGATTTGAGCTGTTTATTGATCACCCAGATTGAGATGTCACGTGGATATGTCATTCTGGAAGTGTCCTAGCTTGGTCTATAAATTGAGAATTTATAAGCACACAAAGTGATATATAAAAGCGTACTCCTGGATGAGCTCACCCAGGGAGTCGTGGTGTAGCTGAAGAAGAGAAGGACTCCAAGGTCTGGGTTCTGAAACTAATGCCATTAAAAGGTTTGATCACAGATACTGAGAAAAAGCAGTCAAAGATGGGCTCACGCCTGTAATCCTAGCACTCTGGGAGGCCGAGGCGAGCGGATTGTTTGAGCTCAGGAGTTCGA
>NW_012149630.1:1336486-1337976 GCF_000956105.1 Propithecus coquereli
ATTAAAAATTCAAGATAATGAAAATATTTTTTAAATGTCTTTTCTTATATATTTGGGAGGGCCTAATGAAAATAGAAATGAAGCAGACATCCTGATACTGTCCCCTGGCCCAAAATAGAAAAAAATTAAGATAGAAAAATTAAGTAGAAAGAAATGGTTACTGATTTTTTTAAGGATGCCGTTGTATTTTGAAATCATCTCGCTCTCCTGCTCATCTCTTACCTGCCAGCAGACAGTAAGGTGAGGGGCCACCCAGAGCGATCTGACTGTGTCATCTTTTCGACATCTTTTTGAATCACCTCTTAGCTACATTGCAGCGTAGACTAGAGGGCTAAAATTGTTAAAGGCCAAGCCATGGGCACGCAGAGGAATCCTGAGTTCAGAGGGGGAGATCCGGGCTCACGAGTTTTTCGAAACCGAAACCATGTGACTGAAATAGCGTGAACAGGTTTCTCAGGGCTGTTTATGAGGTTTATTGGCTCTAAGGTAGCGGTCCCCAACCTTTTTGGCATCAGGGATTGGTTTCATGGAAGACAGTTTTTCCACGGATGTGGGAGTTGGGGGGCTGGGAGTGAGGCAGAGCTCAATAGCCTGGTCCCTAGCAAACCACTGCCCGTACCGGTCCACACCCCGCAGACTGGGGACGACACCTCTAAGGCGATCGTATTATAGAACATATACATAGAGATTGCATCAGAAGAGCACTAAGCTCATGGCCTGAGAGCACTTTGCCATGAGCAATGTGGGTAGAAACTGTGTCTTCAGGTATTCACTGTGTCTTAGGCGAGATGGGTATGGGTGTGTGTGTGTGTGTGTGTGTGTGTGTGTGCGTGCGCGTGCGTGCATGCTTACATGCATTCTACAGCACAGGGAGCATGAAGCCCTGTCTGGAAGAATGTGAAGAAGGTGCTTTCCCACTCCTCGGTGTGTTTTGAGGTAACGGGGGTGTCTTTTTGGGGTATAATTGGCAGGAATGACTTTGACCCCACTATTGTACAAAGGAGTGTGTGTGTGTCTATACATCAGCAGCGACTGCGACCCTTTCTCTGAGAACTCAACGGTGATTTAGGGAGGGCTGCCTCATTTACGTTTATGATGCCTAACAAGCCATTTTCTTTGTCCTTTCAAAATGCATGTGGTTTGATTTTTCTTTATTTATACAAGATAACTCTCATCGTAACAAACAGCAAGACAAACATAAGAAGGCAAACATGACTGTAAATTCAGCACAGGATGGTGACTTGAACCATTTTGGAGGCCATCTTTCCAATGTGTCTCTCTGCCCATCGGTCAGGGAACAGACCTGGGCTGTCCAGCGTGGTGACCAGTTACTACCTGTAGCTGTTCAGCAGTTGAAATGTGGCTAACCTGAAGTGACAACATGCTGGACATGTAAAATGCACACCAGATTTTGAAAAAAGGAAACTGTAAAATATCTGATCATTTTGGATACTGATTATAGGTCGAAATAATATTTTACATGTATTGGA
>NW_012149630.1:1338026-1338982 GCF_000956105.1 Propithecus coquereli
AAAAAAAAAAAAAAAAGCGGTCAAAGATGGGAAGAAAATTCAGAGGTTGTGATGAAGCAGAAGCTCGTGGAGGAAAAGTGTCTAAAGAAGGAGAGAGCTGTCAGCTGTGTCAGATGCTGCTAAGAGGTCAAGAAAGGTGATGACAAAGAAGTGACCATTGGACTTGTCAACATGGAAGTCACCGATGACCTTAGTAACAGTCAAAAATGTTTGAATCTCACTCCCATAATATATACTGGCTTCGTAAACTACCAGTCTGCTTACTGAACTTAGGTGGTTTGAATTATTTTTCCGGGAATGGTACCTGTTCAGCATTCTTGTTTGTTAAGGTCACCATATTTGCCCCCACCCCTTGCAGCCTCACTCATGTGACGTTTGGGTCATAGTACAGCCTGTGACCAGAGACCAACAAAGGAGTCCTGGACATTCTGTTCCTCTTGACCCATCCTGTAATCCAATGGTTTGGAGATTCGGGGGTTAAATAAAAGGCAGGAAGAAAAGCAGGATGAATTAATATTTACAACTCCAACTTAGAATATGTCGATTTTAATCATCTAAAGTACATCACAGATTGGTGTGGTTAACAGAGTCTCTAGATTAGTAAAGTTCTAGTTTGAGCCTGAGCCACACATCTGCCTATCACCTTTACCTTATACTGATATAGGTAGTCTTTGATGGGTTCATCCACCTTTCAGATTACCTAAGAACATCAAAGATTTTGGCTTATTCAAAAATTCTGAAACATAGTTGAACGTTTTCAAGATATCTAGGTCATTCCCAAATCCTCAAGCATCTAGGAAATGGCAGGCAAAGTAACAAAAAACATGTATTGTCTATGTTTGGATACTAAATACTGTTACGATTTGCTGGGTGAATCATCCTCTTTGTGGATGATTGTAAATGTGCTGCTTAATTTTTTTTATTATAAAATGTCATTAAAAGAAATTAGGAAAACA
>NW_012149630.1:1339827-1343360 GCF_000956105.1 Propithecus coquereli
ATTACAAAATTTGTGTTCTCTTGTTCGCCATACCTTAGTGATACAGTCTTCAATTGATTAAGCAACAAATATTTATTGAGTTTCTATGAAGTTCACTGTGTTTAAAATTGAGCTGTATACCTAGGGGGAAAACCACTCTTTCCTTGGTAGTGGTTAAGCCATCTAGTTCTAAAATCCCCAAATGGCCACACAATGAAGTACAGTCATGTGCCACATAATGATGTTTTGGTCAGTGACGGACTGCATGTACGGTGGTCCTGTAAGATTATAAGGGCACATAGTAATATATAGAAACCTGGTACATGGCACTTGATATTGGCATTGTAGATCAAGTAGGAGAAATGACTGATATTCAGGTGCTGGAACATTTGGTTTTCCATATGAAAAAAATGTATATAAATGAAAATACACATACCATCTAGGTTTAAGTACACCCTGATGTTCGCATGATGTTGAAATCACCTGAGGACACATTTCTTAGAACGTATCCCTGTTGTAAAGCAACACTAGACTTTATTATTAGATGCATAGATTCAGAGACGACCGAGGAACATCATACTTCTCCAGTCCATTCCTTGGAATTTACTCAAGATGAAAGTGATATGCAGAAAAGGAAATGACATACCAGGCCACTGTGTTGGGACTCAGTCCCCATCTCTTCCACTGTATCCCTTCTTTCCTTCCTTTTATGATATAATACCAAAAATAAGTAGACATGTTAAAATTTGACTAGTGCAAACTTGACTATTGGAAACAATAGACCTAATGAAAACCAAAGTGTATTTTTTCATGTAGAGAGCCCTTCGTTGGATTTCATTTCCTGTGTTCGCTCCTCCTCTAAGCTATGTTAAGGGAATTTACAAGTGTTTCAAACTATTAGATATGAAAAGCATCATCTAAAAATGTTCATCTCATAAAATGCCCACTTTTTACCTTCCCTCCCTTTTCCCTATTTTCTTTCTCCCTTGTTCCCTCTCCCTCTCTCTCTGTCCTCCCTCTAAAGCCTGAATTTTTTTTTTTAACAAGGCTATTTGATGAAGATGTGTATAAATTTAGAATTCTCCTAATGGTTGAAAACTACTATGCGTTTTTTGAATAGTTGAGTTTTGTGTACCATGAGAATTTAGGTGTCTACCCTATCCTTATGTGATTGGTTCATACAAATGAACACGTGGTATAGGACATGTGTTTTGCCAAGGGCTGGGGTAAGTAAAAGGATAATGATATGAGGTTCTTATTGTTTTTGAGGCACATGCTAATTGATTGTAGCTGCTTATGCTCTGACATCTTGTTCTCCCTAGTGCGGGAATGAAGTTCACATTCTCTATTTCCTTCTGTGGGATAAAATACCTACCAATGTTGAGTTGTCATTGGAAGGGTCATATAATTTCATTAGCTAAGTTCTCATTATGAGATTATATGTGTATTATATATGTAGATCAGAAAGTTAACAAACTTAATTTTTTTCCGATTATGAGTATAAAACTAGCTTGTTACAGGGAATTTGAAATTATAGAAAAGTAGACCAGATATAGAAGTAAAAATAATTTATAATCCTGACCCTGAGAATAACATATATATTTCCTTCTATTCTTTTTTAATTGGATTTACATATATTTAACAAAATTGTAGTCATACAGTATATAGAATTGCGTATCCATTTTTTAAAATTTAATAATTACATGATGAGCATTTTCCTGTATCATGCAGTATCCTTAAAGACATCTCAAATAGCCACATACTACATCATCCTTTTGGATATGGTAAAATTTAATGAACTATTCTTCAATGTTGGGTCTTAAGGCTGTGTCCAGTTTTTCTGTGATATCTTGCAGCGGGTATATCTGTGCACAAATATCTATTTATTGATTTCCATTTCTTTGGATGTACTCTAGAGGGAGGAATTAGAAGAAAAGTTATGAAATTCTTATAGATTCTCCATGCATCTCACCATCTTGCTTTTCAAAATATACCAATTCACACTCTTATCAGTACTGGATGAGAATGTGTATTTCACCACAACTTTGCCAACAAGTTTCAACATTTTTTGTTATGATTTAACTCATTAGAGAAAAAACATGTCTCTTTTTTTTTTTTCTTATTCCCTTCTTTGATTACAAATGAAGTCCAGAAGTTTTGTTTCATTAGGCTGTTTGTATTTGTTCTTTAAATTGTTCATAATTTGGGGGGCAGCCAGGGTTTGAGAGAATAGGGAATGGGCCCTGTCACTGGGGTTCCTACACCAGTGGTCCTTGTACCAGGACTCACAAAGTACTTTGAAGCTTTAAATTTATTCCTTTACTCACCAAATAATTATTAAGTGTTTACTTATTCCAGACACTACTTGAGGCACCAAGGATACCTCAATGAACAACAACAAAATGGTCTTCTGTACACAGGGTGGATCAACCCCGTTGCTCTATGGTGAGGAAAAACTGACAAATGTGCGGAAATCACTTAGCACAGGAAGAGCAAGCTGTTGCTGCTGTTCTTATTACTTCTGCTCTTGCGTGGTTGTCCTTAGCAGCTAAAATTTCTTTTAAAAGTGACGTTCATCCAGGTTCCTTCATTAGTCCCCTTATCACACAGGGGATACACTGTCATATCGCTCTTGTGCTTCCCAGCCCAAGAAGTTCCTGTCCATTTCTCCTTTAACCCCTTACCCAGTGAGCTAGCATCTTCCGGCCACGTGGTTCTAGAAGGCTTGAGAGAAGCTTGGTGGTGTCCAGTTAAGCACTAAGACCCTGGGGACAGACCTGGGGACTTCAAGGGGCTTCTCCCCTTTGCCTCAGTTCAGTAGGGGTGCTGCTGACGGCTGAGTCCTGGAGTGAAGTGGGGACACTGCTGGGTGTTAGTCTGTAAGCTCAGCCAGCTGATTCCATCGATCCCTGAGCGAAAGAGTTACAAAGGAAAGAAAATCGAAAAGCAAAGTGCATTTCCTCTCCCTCTCTCAGCCCTTTCCGAGATGTCCCTGCACCCACGGCCGGGACCATGCTCGCTCTCCTTTCTCTCTGGTTCTCCTCATTCCTGAAAACACTTGGAAGCTGCACTGCTGGTGTGTACTTGACTGAATCCTGTCGCCACCAGTTCAGAACAGGACTGTTTAACCGGAAATTGGATATTTCAGGTGCCGAGATGGTGAAGGTGTAGCTTGTTGTTTTGTACCAGCACGCCCCTTGGAAAGGCATGAACTTGGAGCAGGCCTTAGCTCAGTTTGGAGGCCATTTCCTGGGCATGGTCTTGACACTCTCAGTCAGTTGTCTCCATCTGTGAAATAGGAAGAATGACGGGACCTGCCTCCTAGGTGTGCTGTGAAGATTCTGTAAAGAATAGCATAGGTTGAGAGTTGAGGTTTTAGAGTTTTGGGTTGGGGGCCCAGTCCTGATGCATGTTAGCTTTGTGATCTTGAGGAAGAAATGAGATTTCTCAAAGACCTTTTTCCCCCTTATCTGCAAAGATGGGGACTACACTAGTACCTCTCCTATGAAGTAGTTGGAGGATTAACTAAGTTTTTCCAAGTGAAAAGTGCTTAG
>NW_012149630.1:1345540-1362931 GCF_000956105.1 Propithecus coquereli
AGAATGGGGAACACCGGGTGAAAAGTTATATATATTTGAATTTGATAAACATATTGATCTTATATTGAAATTTTATATATATCTTGCTAAACTTTTTTCTGGAAGAATGATACCAATTCATATTTCTGTCAAGAGTAACAAAGATCCTCATTAAATGCCTTTAAGAGATTTAAGGAGTAGGGGCTGGGTATATATTTGTTATTTTACTTGTTAGGAATTTGTTTAATCAAATTGCTACTTGCCTGAGATCAACTCTTTTAAAGGCCATGATGGAGGCAGGCTGGGCATTTTCTCTGGGAGGCCAGCTTGGCAGTGAGATGCCATAGACCATTTCACATAGGCTAACGTACAGGGCTTCTGTGCCCATAAAGGAGGGAAAGATGAGAGAACATCAGAGAGAAAACTTGCAATTACTTTGTAATTTTTCTAGGACTTCTCTGACTGTGAGAAACAGGAATAACAGTTAATGATGATAATAGCTAGTTATTGAATGTTTGCTATGCGTCAGGCCCTGCTGAATGCCCTTACCTATACTGTCATTTAAACTTCAGAAAGTTTAGGTTTTTCTGGTTTAGGGAGGTGCTACTGTTCTCCCCAGGCACAGAGAGGGAGCAGCCATTCCTCCAGCATGCCCAGGTCATGCCGTTAGCAGATGGTGTGGCCAGGCTTTGAAGTCGGCAGTTCATGTGACCACACGCTTCATTATTCACTCTTTCAACAAATATTTGGGCTTTGCCTCCATGCCACAGTGTTCTTTGTGGAGTTCATAGTAGTGAGTCAAAGAAGACACAACTGGCTCCTCATGCAGCTCATAGCTAATAGAGGCTGATGGAGGCTGATCTAATGAGGACTAAGAAATGGAGGTCCGTGGTGCTTCGAGAGCCTACAGTTGGGGGGTTTGCCAAGTCAAAGGTCAGGGAAGGCTTCCAGGGGAAATGGTGATTAAGGTGAGATCTTGAGAAAGAGAGAAGGGTGGAGGTTAAATGGGGAGTCAGAAGAGAATGAACTTCTCCCCTATGTTGGAGTGGACCATGGTGTGTTGAAGGAAATGGATGCAGACCAGCGGAGAGGGTGCAGGGCAAGTGTGGGTTGTGATGAAGCCAAGGATCAGGTCGTGGGCAGAAAGGACATGGATTTGGATCTACGCTTACAAGACAGTTTTTCGTTTGGTTTTCATTTTGGTACTGGGGGATGTGTGGGGTGGGATGGGGTGGGCTGGGGATGAAGGAGAAAGCGATCACATTTGTGTTTTGGGAAGATCCCTCTGCGAAGTGTTCAGAACACCTACAGGGGGAGGTGAGGTACGAAAGCTGGTCATTGATTCTCAGCAAATCTTGAGCATCTCTGCTTTACTTACTGTTGCTTCACCAGCTACCCTGAGACTTAGTGGCTTAAAGCAACCAGCACTGGTGCAAGATTCTTCGTTTGGACAGCACTTAGCAGGGGTTGGATTTTTCACTGCTTCACAGGGTGTTGGCGCAGGTCGCTTACATGACTGCATTCAGCTGGGAGCTTGGCTGTGGCTGCA
Organism: Propithecus coquereli; assembly: GCF_000956105.1. Classification (NCBI taxonomy): domain Eukaryota; kingdom Metazoa; phylum Chordata; class Mammalia; order Primates; family Indriidae; genus Propithecus; species Propithecus coquereli. The sequence continues at coordinate 1,347,069 of NW_012149630.1, forward strand.
ACATCCAAGAGGGCTTCATTTACACATTTGGCGGTCGCTGCTGGCCGTGACTGGGGCATGGCCATAACTCGATTCTCTCCCTGGCCTCTCCAGCTTGGTGGACTTGGGGTGGAAGAGGAAGTTGCCAGCCTTTTTCAGGCCTGAGTTGAGAACTAGCAGAAGGTTTCTGATATGAACGTCTTCAGCTGGAGAAATCCTTGGCTGAGTTAGCGGAATGCTGGGAGTGCCTCGTGTGCAGTAGGACGATAATGAAATTGGGTTGGACACATCTCGGATTGTTCAGGATGAAACCACTTTCATATTTTTTTTTCTCCCCTGTAACCAGAAAGCCCAGAAGCTCCTACATTATAATAGCAAGACTGAGCTCTCAGACTGCCTTTTGAACCTTGTAGTTACTCAGAAAGACATAGTCTTGTCATATGTCCTGGTGTTTTGTTCAGAAGATGTCATTCCTGGAGACCATGGGAGGAAAGTAACCCAATAGCTTAGAAAAGAGAGAATGTGAGAAAGCAGCCAAGTGTCACTATTTCATACTTTCTCACGAGTCTACAGAAATTGCTTATAAAGGTAAATGTGTATTCCGTAATGCAGCAATCTGATTTCTTTTTAATCATTGGCTTTTGAGGTGTTTGCTGATTTTTCAGGCTTGTTAATTTGTGCTATGTCTACCCATCATTTGTGCAAATTAGCACGGCTTAACTATAAATGAAAATGTCAAAGTTATTACATTATTTAAAATTAAAGAATAATTGGACTGGAGGAAAACAGGCTGAAAGAATGCTCCAGGATATGTTAAAGGTGGGAAAGGACAGGAAAAAAAATGAAGAGGGGATAAGCATGAAAGGACAAGGAACTACTCCAACCTCCAGGGGCAGGGCTGTGATTGCTGCACCGTGTGTGACTCCGGTAGTGCGAGGCATACCACAGCCTCTTGTATACCGAGCTATAGGTTCAGATGATTTTCTACTAGCTCTATAAAATGTATTATTTTTCAGAAAGGGTGGTGGGGGGAACATTTTACAAGGTTGCTTGGGATCTGCAGCAGAATTGTGCCTCTGTATATTTTTTTTTTTTTTTAAACGAACCATTTTATTCATTCTTTTTTTCTTTTTTCTTTTCTTTTTTTTTTTTTTTGAGACAGGGTCTCACTCTGTTGCCCGGGTTAGAGTACAGTGGTAGGATCATAGCTCACTGCAACTTCAAATTCCTGGGCTCAAGCGATCCTCCTGCCTCAGCCTCCCGAGTGGCTGGGACTACAACTGCACACCTCCATGCCCAGATGATTCTTTTTTCTTTTTAAAATTTTTTTGTAGAAATGGGGGTCTTGCTGTGTTACCCAAGCTAGTCTCGAACTTCTGGCCTCAAGTGATCCTTCCACCTTGGCCTCCCAAAGTATTGGGATTACAGGCCCAGCCTGTATGTTTTATTTTCAATGTCTATCAAGGAAACCTGTTTGTCTTACCCTATCAGAAAAATGTCCCTCCCCCACCACCATCAGAAAAGTAAAGGGGAAGGCCAGGTGTAGGGTATGTGAGAAAGTAATGGGGATTCATTTTGCCAGCGGGCAGCGTTGTTGACTCTTGTTAGTTCACAAATGTGATGGGAAAAAAGGGATTTATACCCACCCAGCTGATAAAAGGCCTGTCTTCAGGGATATAACTTGCAACATTCTCTGTGGGAGCCAAAGCAAAGAAATTCCCTGAACGTCTGTCAGGAGGGAATTGTTAAATTATGGTCCATCCCTGGGGTGGGGGTGAGGGACCCTCAGGGACATCACTGTGCCACTGTTACAAAAGAACGGAAACCCGTATGTACTGATGTGGAAACATCTCAGATATATATTGAGTGACCAAGTGGGTAAATATAATACTATTTGGATAGAAGTGGGAGAAAAAGAAATACACATGCAAAGCACATATTAAGATTGTGTCATGTCAAGAGTATTTTTGAAAGAGACAAGAAACTGATAATATGATTGCCTTTGGGACAGGATACTGGTGGGGCGATGCAATTTATTTTTCCTGCTTACCCCTTTGGTACCGTTTGATGATGTATGTGTGAGTATCATACCCATTTGAACATAGTTCTCGAATGTCAAAGAGCAACGTGTTACTACCTAAAGGGCAGCAAGCCCTGCCAAAATGGATCAGATACTGGATTGTGATTATCTCGCTTTTAGATCCTTGCTTTTAGTAAAAGTGAAAATCAGATAAGATTGCTGATTGATTTCAAAACCAGGTGATAGGAAACAGCTGATTCAGCTCAGATCAACCCTGTCCGTCCTTCCACCTTCCAACAACTTCAGGCTCCAGCCTGTCGACTCTATGGCTTGTCTCCTGTGATGCTGATTTATTTTCTCTCCTCTATGGATCAGTGTCTTAATCTAAAATGTTTTTTGGTTGCATGTCATATGAGATTCAGCCCACACTGGCTTAAGCAAAAAGAGACTTTATGTGTGATTATGTGGCTGAATGGGTTCAGTGCAGGCGTGGCCAGACTCGATCGTATTTCTCTCTTTCCTTTCCTCTGTGTTGGCCCCATTTCTAAAGAGACCCCATCACTCCAGCAGCTCCAAGGGCTGCAGCGAAGATCTTGGCCCTTGTCTTAGCACTCCAGGTCACCTGCTTCTAAGGACCCGATTCCTTCTAAGACCGTAGTTAAAATGGTTGATCTTGAGGGACACCTTTCCCGTACCTCCTTGTTCTGTCTGTTTGCAGCATAGTTAAAGTGGATAAACCGCAAGCTCCTAATATATGCCAGGTTCTATTGGCCTGGGAACACTAAGATGAATAAAATATTTCTGCAGCTCTCAGGGAATTCACAGCATGGGAGAGAAGGCACAGATCCTAATATGGAAATCCTTTTTGATTTGAAGCAATAGACCCAAAGGAATTGGGAGGGCGGGCTCATCTCTACCTGGGACGATTAGCAGGAGACTCGTGAGGGAGGTGACCCTACAGTGAAGACTTCTGAGAGGAGTAGGACTTCTTCAGTAGACAGGTTGGAGGAGGTGGGTGGAGCCGTTCCGCATGATAAGAACGTGAACAGACAATTTTAATTACCATCCAGCTCCGTTTATCTGACCTCAGAGTGGCCCTTGCATCGTCCTATTCTGGTTTTGTAGCCACCACCCACCACCCGACCTTTCAAGGAAATCACTCAGTACACAGAACAGTGGAGCATTCGATTCCTTTGCCGAGTGCCGTGCATGTAGTCATGTATTACTTTGTATTGTTATTTACTTCTCTCCCTTCCCCAGTTCCTTTTTTTGCTCGTTGTCTGGGCTGCACAATTAGTGTCCTATTATCAAGCATTACGCCCCCCATGAGCAAAGGGGTTGTGTTCCAAGGACAGACTTTGTCATCAGAAACTTCGTTCCCAGGTAATGAAATAATGGAGGCAGCCTAGGGCTGCATTCAGGGATGGCTGGAGGGGCATGGGTGCAGTGCGGAAACATCAGGCAGCGTTTGTGCTAGAAAACACAATACAGGAGTCTTGAACCCCCTGCCAAGGCAAGGGGGTTAGAGGAGAGAAGAAAGCTGCTTGATTTATGGCTACAGTAGCAAGGAGGAAGGGTGAGGGCCTGGGCACGTATCTGAGGTTGGACTCAGATTCTGTTACATTGACGTAAGTGTCAGTCGACTCTGCTTCCTATAAGCCAGACAGGTATGGAGAACAGTGGCGAGTTTAAAGCAGGCTATCGTTTGCTGTTAGTCGGACTTGTCCCTTCCCAGCACTTCGTGGCAAGTGTTTCTTGGAAACTGAGCTTGAACACATAGCCCAGTCTTGAGCCTAAGAGACCTCTCTCTTATTGCTCACATAAACCTGAATCTTGCCACTCTTAGGTGGCTCCTGTGGGACATATGACACCAGAAGGATGTGCAGCTTGCCACCTCTGCTCATTGTACAGCAGAGAGGACTGAACAGCAAAGAGGGAGAGGGTGTGCGCACGGGCACTGGGCCTCTCCATAGTCCTGGTTTGTATTAATGAGAAGCAAGGAGGCTCTACTGGGAATATCTGCAGAGCAGTTTCCCTTCTCCAGGTGCTGCATATACCAAACCATGGAAGACCATGGCTGTGACACAGTTGTCTCCAGATCCAGAAATAAGCTAGAACTGAGCTTTCCCCTAGTGGCAGCTCTCAAAATACGTTACAGTTGAAAAGGGATCAGCAGGAACATTGGAAAGACTTTCGTGAGCTCCACTGATTCCAAACTCAAATAAAAAATGAACCCAAGTCAGGTGACCCTTTACTAAGGGGGAGAGCCCTTCATCCCAGTAAGCCATCAAGAGCTGACAACATAAATATCTACTCTTTGGCATAATGCTTGACTGCAGCTTATCGACATTCAAGGGTTGCCAGTCATTGAGAATAAAGGACTGAGAAAAGAATTTCTGGTTTTGAAGGAAATAAGGGACTAGAGACTTGTGTGAGAAGACTGGAGGTGGGGAGGGGTGGAATGTGGGACACAGGCGTGGAAACTTCGCCAGGTCTTCTCCGTTGTTACTGAGGCCACCTTCTGCTACTTGTCTTCCCCACCCCGAATATATTGCAAGACCCATGGGGTAATGTGGCCAGGGCCATGTTGGTTTTGCTCACCACTGTTGGCTGTAGTCTTGCACAGAGCCTCAGGTGGACATTGAGCTTGATCTGCCCGTGATGCAGAGGGCACCGCAGAGAGAAAATCGTGCACATTATTTCTCATTTTCATTGTTAAATAAATTTTCCCTAGCGGTTTATTTATCAAGGTTTTACTCTTCACTCTTCTATAATTGGTGATTCTGTTGCACAAAAAAGCCCCTCATCATTCTATGTGTATGGAATGTTGATAGATACAATACCGCCTTGTTCAGTGATTGTTTTTTGGGGTGTACGTGTTATCTTACAGTCACTCTAAAATCCCAATGGGTAGAGAATCTGTCTTTTAAGAATCTTTTAATTCCTGATTTAGAATATATAATAGGTGCTTTATAATTGATTATTTCTCCAGTGAGACTCTTAAGCTTTTTTGAGTACAAGAATAGTGTCTTATATATATTCATCTCCCCTGCCAATATTTTACACACAGTAGGTCTTGTCTTGGAGGCAGAACCATTCTGAACAGCAGTCTTAACAATTCAGACACCCTGTACAGTGTTGCTCCTGTAACAATGCATGGCTTTGGACTTCAGCCCAGCGAAAGCACATTAGTGGATATGAGTTTCTCTCTGTTAGGCTCTTCCTCTTTGTCTCCTCTCGGTTTTTTGGTACATGAGCAGGCTCCGTCTCTCTGTGGGAAAGCAGCAGACGGCTTCAGTGAGTACAAATGTTATATCCACATGTGGAACATAGCCCCGGAGATAATCATATGTGCCAGTGATCCGTCAGTGGATTCTATTACACTTATGGTTCTTTTATCAAAGGAATTAAGTTTTCTTGATATGTTAAAAAAAAATAGTACTTTTTGGGCCAACTCTGGAATAGATGAATGGGTGTTTTGGATTATCTGTCTAGATAGACAGTTTAGGATTACTTTTTTTCTTGAATTTTGGTAATTCCAGATTTAGAGTGTATTTTTCTTAAATTGTGTTTTCATGTGATCACACTGAATTTGTGGGCAGTAATTTTTCCTTTTACAAAAAATGTAAAATTATCTTCACACCTTTTTTTTTTTCCCAACAAAACTAAGTCTTTAAGAAGCACTTGCTAATTTTTTTTCCTTTCTCTCTTCCCTTCATTTGTATTTGCCTAGCAAAGATCACCAGATACATTTCTGTTGGAAAGAAGTATTCTTTAAATAGATGGGTGCAGTAGCGTTACAACTCCATATCTTGCACTTGGGAGGGAGTATATCACTTGCCTAATGGCATAATAATTTATTTCCCCCCCTTGTCACTTTAGAATAACACTTTATAAGTTCCCAGAAAGAGTCACAGATGAAACACGACAAACCAGGGAAATTTATTGGCCACCTCACCAATGCGCCCACCCCCACTTGCTAAGTTCTTGGGATCCTGATCTGGGGCTGTCTGTCCTGTAAGAAAACCAAGATCAACCACGGACAATACGTTGGGCCCCATCCCTGCTGAGACCAGGTTATAGCATAAAACTCTCATCCCTTGTTAAGATGGAATTTCCATTCATTCAAAGTATAAATCCTTTGCATAATATTTTTATGCTTGTTTTTCTCCTGTGTGTAAACCTTTATTTGGCACCTCCTCTCTTCTGTGGTGGGATTGACTTTTTAGAGCAAGTTAGAATTTTGGAGGTAATTACTCCCCTCCTCCATTCCCGTGGCTCTGACAACTGCCAAGTCCCAGGGACACTTTGATAAAAATTTTTTTAGAGCTGCTCACATGTGTTGCCTTGGTCTGCCTTGTCTTAGAGACACATCATTTTTGCACATCAGTATTAACAATTCAAACACCCTGAAATGCTAATAGCACTAGTAAGCTTTTAATTCCATGGAATTTATTGCTTGCTGTATTTCCATGAATTTATAACGCTTTGATTCTTAAGAGCCCCATTTAATCAGTTTTGCCTGGCACCGAACATAATAAACAACTTGCTGGTGAAAAAGTGCCACTTGGGGAGGCTGCTAACAAGGAAGTTAAATGCTTCTGCCACGAGCAGTTTCTTCGCTGTATTTTTCATGAGCTGTAATGTACTTTGCTGGCTTCAGAGCGGTGGTTAAACACAGCGACAAACCGAACCCACTCCAGCGCTGGGAAGCCCAGACTTTGCTAGGTGTTTTGGCAAAAAGTTTAGAAGAAATCCAACGCTTTTAACCTTATTTTATCTTCCCCTCGAGCTTAATGGTTTCTAATACTTTTTCATTATCTTTACCTTAATCTCTTAGCATATGATTTACGGACTGGAATGGTGAGTGATATCAGTGGGCAAAAACAATCATTAGAGGCTGTTAAGGAGCATTTATTGTTTATTTGACTGCCTGTCTATAAAAGTACACACGATGGCCCTAATAGCAAAATATCAAATTATCAAGTGCTTTAAAGCAGAAAATGTCATTTGTTTCTCAAAACTGCACCAACTTTATATAATTGCCCTTTTAATTATCCCTAGTGGCCCATGAAATTTGCAAAATAGAGCATCAAAGCTTTGATTTACTTACATGTTGCACTTTGGCGGGATTCTTAATGAATATTGTTTAGTACTAATGCTGAGATGGAATTTGTAAATGTTTATAGTGAGGGACTTAGAAGAGGGAGGAGGCCAGTAATAAAACTGAATCAGCTAGGTTCCTCAGGATAGAACGGTATGGCTATATTCTTGAACCTAACATTTTGAAAAATCCTTTTTGTGGTGGAATTTTATTATTAATTCAGGTCTAGATCAACACACATTAAGTTTAGTTTTGCAGTACCTTTTTTTCTGCCTGGTTAAGTGATCTTGTCATTACTTTCCTAGGGCGTTTGAGGAATAATTTGTTTGTTTCCTGGCAGTTTTGGATTGAAATCACCTGTTTCTTCAGAAATTACAGTCTGCCAGATGACATTCAGAACTAGATCTCTAAAAGCTCATCTTTCAGAGATGATCTTTGCAGTTGCAGACCTGTGGGAGTTTCTTAGCATCCTTGGAGCTGACTATGAGTTTGAGGCTTCCTGGGACTGTTTTGTGTCATCTTCCGTGAAGTTTTGTGTGCATTGTCATGTGCCATTAAATGAAAAACAAAACACCACTCTGAGAAGCTGTGAGCTCAAGCAGGGCCTGCATGGATTGTGCTGTTGCAAAGTGACTTTCCATCTCTCTGCATTCGGTTACCTGCCCAGATTTTTGTCTTTATTCTACAGAGATCAGCCACGGAGCTACACGTTGGGTAATGAGAGAAGTAATGATACAGGATGGTGATAGGGAGACCCTGGAATTTGATTCCAGGCTGGCTCAGTGGGCACAGGAAATTCTGTTGGCTCTCATTGATAGAGATATTAAATAATGCTGGTGGAAAGGTGGACACCTGTGGAACATCACTTGTTAGATGTCCCCAGGTTGACAGCCCACCAGTGATAACCGCCCGTTGGGTGTGGTGTGCCTACTCTCGTCTTCCTGGCCCGTTGATGAGAGTGTCACAAGGGACAGAAGCAGGAGACTAAAGAAGTCTGTAAGATTACATCTCTCATTTTCCCGTTATCTGCCTGATTTGTCACTCAGTCAGAGGGTCTGGCATGATGTGTCTCCAGAAAACCATGTTGGTTGTTGCCTGGTAACTTGTTTTTCTCAAAGTGATAGTAAAAAGATTATTTCTTCCCAATATCTCCTCTGGTATGGAAGGGAAGAAGATCAGCTTTAATTACTCAGCTCATTGTTTTTTGAAGAGTTCTTTGTCTCATACCCCATCCACCATCATTCCTGGTCTTCGGGGGCTTTTCCTGTCCCCTTGGAATCTCTGAAATAGCATTTGTCACTTCTCAGGCACCTTGGAATCGTTACTCTTAGTCCTTGTGATGTGACTGTATCTGATTTTTAGAATTATTTTCTGCCTCCTTGATCTGACCGATGGTAGTTTAGAAGCTGAAATAACGTCAAAAATATTAAAACATGGACATTTTTAAGCAATCTATTAGCCCTGTCTACCAGAAGTGGCAATATTTGCCTGGTTCAACCCCTTTTGTCTTACATAATTTTGCATAATTTCATCCCCTCTTGTGTCTTTGCAAACTATATTCTTGCTTTTAGGTCCATGACCGTGTGCTTCCTTATACGATGGTGGTGGTTTTCGGTAGTTGCCATCAGCGAAGTGATTTCTACCTGTTTGCCATTTCCATTCGCTCCTGCAGTTCTGTGCTCAGTCCCCTCACAGCCCTCTTGGTCATGCTTCTTTTTGTGGCCTCTCTTTGATGCTTCAAGACCATCTTAACCATTGAGTCCTTTTCAAACTCCATAGTTTTTCTTTTGGGTTCTCCTCCATCTGGATCTACTCTACATTTTTTCTAATATTGAATCACTTTTCGTGAAAAGACAGCCACTCAAAGTCAAGAGAGACCTGGACCACTTCCATTACCTCAAAGCTCATGATACTAAAGCATAATGCAAAGGCAAAACAGATTTATAAAGCTTAAGGTATATTCTCAGTGTTTAACTTAAATTCAGTGTCTTCAGACACACATGCACACACACACGAGAAATAAAATGCAGTATGATGACACCGTGACTCACGTGATTTATACAAAATACTACTTCTGCTGTATTTAGGTGATGTGGTCCAAAAATGATCTGCAGGTTAAAGTTCTTTAATGAAGGACTAAATTCAGTCCTCTCGTTGTATATCTGTGACTGGAGGTTAAATCTGATTGGGAAGAGAGCATTAAAAATCCAAAACTGTGGCCCTCTGTGGATGTGAGTCGTGGACTGGGTGACTTTCTTACTCCCTCCTGATTGTCACCTTTCCAGGCACCTTCCATGCTACTATCTTCCTTCCTTTCTCCTTTGCTATTTTGAGTCTCTATCTATCCTCAGAGCGTGACAAATTCTTCCCTGTTGTAAAACTTGTGCCCACCATTTAGTGGGTTTCAGAACCAGGCACTGTCCCTGTACCCTGAGCCTCCTTGCTGGTGGAGATGACATCCAAGTCATCGGATCTGCATGACCTCTTGCACTTCGGGAGCTTGCTCGCAACTTCTGGTGCCCTCGCTGTTTCCCAAGTGCGAAATGAGCTCCTGCATTTCCATGCCGGAAATGGGACCTTCGCATTTTACTCCCTTCCTCCTACATGATTCCTATGAGATTTGTCTTCGTGTGTTTGTCACTTGGTTCTCAGTTTCCTTCATTCTTTCAGTTCCTTGGGAGTCAGTCCAGCTCTCGATGTGCTCAGCAGCCTGTTGCTGTAAACCATCGTTGCAGGTTAACAAGCTCACAGGCTACTGGGGCAATAGCTAGCCCAGGAAGCCCGAGTCTGCGCTGCTTCTGTGGTGTTCTGTGTGTTCTGTTCTGTGCCTCTTTGTGTATGTGTGTCTGTGTGTGTGTGTATGTGTGTGTATGTGTGTGTTTATGAGAGAGAGAGAGACAGAGAGAGAGAGAGAGAGAGAGAGAGAGAGAGAGAAGGGCAGGGGGAGACAGATTGTCAAGTCAGCTAGTTGCTTAGGTGTCTTTGTCTCAGGTCTGGCTGTTTCCTCCTAGAAGAAAACCATCTAGTTGGCTCCAGGGACCTAGAGGTGAGCTAATAGATGAGTGAATATTAGCAGTGAATGTTCCTACTCTGATAATGGATTTGCCTCAGGGCTTACTACCGAGGGATTTCTGGAACTCAGAGCCATTCTTTTTCTCAGTTCTTGGGTCTTCTTTGATTATCAGGGAGGCAGAATTGTCCCTTCTGTTTTCTTACATGCTGTGCTTTGCCTCCTGACTGATGTCTCATCAGGGCAGTTGTGGCAGGTGCCTACAACAGTGCTAAGAGAGTGCTCAATACATTTCGCAGATCCTGTCGCCTTCAGCTAAAATTGTTGTTAGACCAAAGAAAAGCAATCCAGAAATTTCTTGAGACAAAAGAAGGCAGAATTTGTTGTTTTCTCTTTCTCTAGTTCCTTCCCCAGCCACCTGTGGATCCTGGAATTGGAGCTGCCACCTCATAGATCAGAGTTAGACTTGCTCTGAAGCTTAGAGCAGGGGCTTTTGAATGTGTACATGCCGGCTCTAGAATCACATGAGCTGAATCTGCATCACAGCTCGCCAGCTTTCTTGCTGTGTGTTCTGTGCAAGCTACTTGACCTCTCTGAGCATCTCCTTCCTCATCTGTATCATAGAGGAAATTATATGCATTTTCAAAAGGTTACTGTGAGAATTAAATACAGTACTGAATATATAGGCAGTAGGGTAGAGCCTGGTGTATAGTGAACACTCAGTAAATGTTACAGGCTGGATGTGGTGGCTCACCTGTAATCCCAATGCTTTGGGAGGCTGAGGCAGGAGGATCACTTGAGGCCAGGAGTTCAAGACCAGTCTGAGCAACATAGTGAGATCCTGCCTCTACAAAAAATTTTAAAATTAGCCAGGTGTGGTCGCACATGCCTGTAGTCCCAGCTTCCCTGAAGACTGAGATGGGAAAATTGTTGGAGCCCAGTAGTTTGAGGTTATAGTGAGCTGTGATCATGCCACTGCACCCCAGCCTGGGCAACGGAGTGAGGTCCTGTCTCTAAAAAATAAAAATGGTCAGACACGGTGGCTTACGCCTGTAATTCTAACACTCTGGGAAGCTGAGGCAGGAGGATCGCTTGAGGTCAGGAGTTCCAGACCAACCTGAGCAAGAGCGAGACCCCATCTCTACAAAAAAATAAAAATGTTAGCCGGGCGTGGTGGTGCACGCCTGTAGTCCCAGATACTTGGGAGGCTGAGGCAGGAGGATTGCATGAACCCAGGAGTTTGAGATTGCAGTGAGCTGTGATCACACCACTGCAATCTAGCCTGGAAGACAGAGTGAGACCCTGTCTAAATGAATGAATGATACAGTTAATTTTCATATTGTTCAGAGTACTTAATAAAAGACTGTTATCACTCATCTAATTCTTTACCTCCAAGTGGACTACAAGGCGATAACCATTGAATGGACAATTTTGTACTTGGAAATGCAGAGTGTGAGACTGGTGATGAGGACACTGGGAGCCTCCCTGCCCCTCTAGTACGGTGTTCAGTAGACCAGCTGAAGAGGAATGAGGGACAGGTGCCAAAGCCATTAGAGAGTCCAGTTAGATCCCCCTAAGTGGCAAAGTTTTCAGAGTTCTCAGGACTCAAGAAGTGAACTCATATCTCTAAAAGGCCATTCTTGACTCTCTATTTCTGATGTCATGACTTTACGAGTCTTGTGTTTCCCATCCTCATTTGGCTGCATTCTGTATTTCTGAATTTTGTATTTGTCAGTAGTTTACCATAAGTATTTCATGGATCTTGTGAATTGTTTTGAAAAACATCAGTTGTGTTTAGTATTGCAGTCAGGGTACAGTAATGTCTTCTCTCTAGAAGTCATTCCAGGGCAAGTCTCCAGGACATTGGTCTCCACAATAAGGTGATGAGCACAGGTAGCCTGATATTGGGGGAACCAATGCAAAGACTACATTGAGGACTAAATTCTTTATTGGGTGTAGATGCTCAAATGTTTCCCCCACCCCCCAAAACTCTTTGGACTTGTAAATCATGGTCATATGGAAGTGCTAAATTCACTGAACGAGAATTTTCTAGACAGATGCTTTCTCAGAATCCGGATTTCCTTCGAGTGTGCCCAATCTGGTTATTATTAAATAGTTTTGCAGTGGAGCTTTGAAAAGGGACTGAACCTCCACCGAGGAGCAGCATGGATAGAACTTGGGTATGTGGAGTAGATTTATCTAGAAACATAGGTAATTATCAATTTTTCAGAGATGATTTCTCTAACTCTTTCAGATTGGTTTCTTGCTGTGTGTTCTGTGCGAGCTACTTGATCTGTCTGACCATCTCTTTCCTCATCTGTCTAATGGGGGAAATTGTACCTGTTTTCAAAAGGTTGCTATGAGAATTAAATGCAATACTGAGTTTAAAAGCAATAGGGTAGAGCTACATGTTTGCAAGCAGCCTGTATTTTCCTCTTGCACTTAACAGTTATGAGTGGTCATTCTGAAGCTATCCTATTAGCATTTGACTACAAAGGTTCCACGTTCCTCAAGAGTCAGAAACAGTCTTCACTCCTGAATATCTAGCACATCACAAAGGATCTGGCATATAGCAGGACTTGATATACATAGTTACTGAACATTGAATGAGAAGGACGATCAAGCATTTTTATTCTTCACTTTACTGGGAAATGTCCACGACGGACTACATTTCAATTAGGAATGAATTGGGTGCATTGAACAGAAACCTGATTACCGTGACTCAGTACAGGGGCTGGCAAACATTTTTTTTTTTTTTTTTGAAAAGAGACTGACAATAAATATTTCAGGCTTTGCAGGCTATACAGATTCTGTTGCAGCTGCCCAAGTCTGCGTTGTGACGTGAAAGCTGCCATAATGGATAATACTTAAACGAATGGGGATGGCTATGTTCCAATAAAACTTTATTGTCAAAATGGGCTGTCATTTGTAGTCACCTGCCTGCGTAAGTCACCCTGGGGGGAGGTGGCGGGGGGCATTCTGTTTAACAAAATCAGAAGTCTAGAAGTAGGGAGGCCCTTCAGGGCTGGTGACAGGAGTCCTCAAAGACTGTGCTCCTTCTTGCTTTTTTATCTACCATCTTGAACACATGGCTTGTGTTCCAGTGGTCACAGGTGGCCCCTGTACCTCTGAACATCAAAGATGTGCTTCCGGGTGGGGACAAGGTGAAAGAGGAAAGGACACAGAGATTACCTCTCTCCAGATTTTCCCTCTTTCTAAAATGAAGTATATTGTACCGGACTTGCCTTCGTACTTTGGAAAGAATGCTCTTCCTGTGGTCGTCTGTCTGTATCGCTTCAGCCAAGACTGTGTTACAGGGCTGCTTCCAATGACGAAAGAACCTGGAACTGCGAATATTTCAATCGAGCAAGTTGCTGCCTAAACAAAATTGGGCTTCTGGCGGTGAGGAAGGAGGGCGAGTAGAGATTAGGTGAGGAACTAGCAAGGTCTGCTCTGCTGTGGGCTTGAACCAGTTACTCTGCAGCTACTCAACCTTCGGGTTAGTTATGTATGAAGCATGAGAGACACTGGGTAAGCACCTGTTGGGCGGGTTCAAATTTCAGCTGCTCTAATCACTGTCCCTGTGACCTCGGCCTCAGTTTTCTCAACTTTAACATGGGAAATGAGAGTTTACCCCATGGAGTTGAGAGGGGCAAGTTAGGAAGGTGTGTGAAGCATTTAGCACTGTGGCAGCACATGGTGAACGCTCAGTAAATGGCACCTGCCGGTATTATCATCACTACTGTGAATATACAGTTCATGTTTTTAATCTCCACTTGCTCTTTCCAACACAGAAATATGTGTGAAAAGGAGAGGAACATGGAAGAAAAAGGAAATACAAGCTCAAGGTCTAACATAAAGTGTGAGAGAGGATGGGAGGAGCTCTTGTTATAGGCATTCCAGAAGATTGTGAACTTTTAGTAGATAGCAAAGTTTGAGATAAACAACAGCAGAACAACGAAAACCCAATTCCCCCAAATTCTAACAGTTTTTATACCCTGCCAGCAGCTGTTGATATTCCCAGCTTTCATGGTTTGTGTACAGGCTCGGTTTTGTTGTTTTATTTTAATTTTTAAACGTATTTAAATGCCTCTGGGTAGGTATTTCACAGGATGGGAAGTCTAACTCTGCCAAAGGCTGCGTTCCCTCTGTGCTGTGTACACAGCAGAAGGTTCCACATTTTCTCTCTCTGCATTCTGACCTCCCTCACCTGGGGTGGCTGAGGGTAGAGGTGCTCTGAAGGGCAGAGGGTTGGGAATCGCTGATTGTGGGCACTCCTTGCTAAGATCCTCCCAATTTTAAATGAGTCACTTTTGGGGTTTCTTTATGCTTCCAGCCACTGTGTGGGAAGCTCTTTCTCAGGTACATTGGGCATGTTTTGCATTGGCTTTCCAAGGGCTGGCCATTTGGGAATTAGAGTCCGGAGGCCACCCACAGAATCAGTCCTATTGCTTACTGACAAAGCACCTTCGCGGTGGCTCAAGATCTACTGGGTCACATCATGTAAGTGAGGACCTCATTGAGAGAACACTCAGAAGGTTTATTTCTAAAACTAGTCACAATACTGGAGTAACCACCCAAGTGTCGCTTTTAAAAAGCAAAAGTCAAGACTCAAATTAGCAGAGCCCCAGCGGAAATCTCTTCTCCAAATCCATTACGCAGGAGATGAGCTGGGTAAATACCGAGGACTCTCCCATTTAGAGTCTGACCCTCACTCAGCGAGGGGAGTGATTTGTTTCCCACGTTGGTTCTGTGCCCACCTTTTTGCGAACCTTTTAATTTAAAAGAGACAGTGATTAATGATGCTTTTGATCCGCTGACTTTTTTTTTCTTTTAAAGGGCAGCCTCTTTCTTTTCTACATAAATTTGATGTTGGAAGTAAACCATGAGTATAAAAATTATATTGCTTATTTATTTCTGGAAGCATTAGGCATATACTAAGGCCCTTTCCCCTGTCCCCACTGAGGGGGATGGTTCTAGCTTTGATTGTCGTGGCGCAGGCTGGGATAATGTCTTTTTTTTATTCTTAGCATTTAGTGTCTGGCATGTAGTAGGGATTTGACAAATATTTGTTGAGTGAACAAATGGATGAGTGAATTAATAAATGATACGTAGTAATCAGGATTTGTGTGGAGGACCATTCTAAAAATACTACAGGTCACTTGTGTAACTTCTTATCGCAAAATCTTGAATATTCTATAGGCTACGGAGTTGGGTTTTGTTTTGAACCTGTAGTGATTCAAATAAGGTAATTTACAATGAAAGATCTTTCTGCCTAGGTCCCCTTGATAGTAGCATTGGTGTGTCTTGCCTGGCTGGGAGAGCAGGCAACCGAGAGACACAGTGATTTTGAAGTCTGTGAATATTTTCACAATTCTCCCAGGCCACTTCTCAGTAGCACAGCCTTAGTCAACAGAGCTTGCTAACCTATCTCGCTATTGTGTGTTTCTTTTATTACAGGTAGGGAGATATTGATAACTCAGAAAGGAAAAAAATAATCTTGTTAAACACAACATGACATCAGATCTTAGCAAACGTAGATTCTACTATAATACTTTGGCCAAACTCTCTCAGAAATTTTTGTCTTTTTTTTCCCTTGTGTTTTCGTATTTAAATATATGAGAAAAGTACAAGAATTGGTCTTAGTTCCAGATTGCAGAATCAGAAACTAATGTAAAAAAACAAAACAAAACCTAAGACTTTTTTTTATTAATATGTTTTATATTGTGTTGAAAACTTAGTGATAATTT
>NW_012149630.1:1363756-1365277 GCF_000956105.1 Propithecus coquereli
CTATTTTTAGTAGAGACGGGGTCTCGCTCTTGCTCAGGCCGATCTCGAACTCCTGACCTTGAGCAATCCACCCACCTCAGCCTCCCAGAGTGCTAGGATTACAGGCATGAGGCCACCGTGCCCAGCCGGAAATTTTTTTATTTTTGAGACAAGACCTCACTCTGTTGCCCAGGCTGGAGTGTAGTGGTGTCATCACAGCTCACTGCAGCCTCAAACTCCTGGGCTCAAGCGATCCTCCTACCTCAACCTCCCAAGTAACTGGGACTACTGGCATGCAACACCACACACCTGGCTAATTTTTTTTCTTGTAGAGACAGGGTCTTGCTATGTTGCCTAGGCTGGTCTCAAGCAATCCTTGTGCCTCGGCCTCCCAAAGCACTGGAATTTTCAGATGTGAGCCACCACACCTGGCCTGGTTTCATTTGAAATTTCAGGTGACCCGGAGAGCTCCTCAATGTCAGGTTTCCACATTAAGGCACATTCTTATATTTTCCATGTGAACACAAAGGAAATCAACTGAATTGTGAACTTCAGTTCTGGAGATTTTTGTCATCTTCACGATCACCCATGCAAGCCTAAGATGTGCCCGAATCATGTGTCATCTTTTAATTCTTTTTACTGTGTATTTGTGCTATTACCATTCACTTTCCTTTGTGGGTCAATCTTACGTTCACCTCAGATTGTGGGTTAAAGAAATTGGTCCCAATATGATACAGAAATAATTAAATTACTCAGCATTGCATATAGTATTTAGAAACATATGAACGTCTAACAGACTTCCTCCTAAAGTGCATCATACAAACATGTAGAATAGTTGACAAAAATGAACTGTCATGTAGATTCTTTGATACAGCATGGCCAAAAGGATAAAAGCATAGTGTGCCTATTGTGTCTCTGCATCTCCCCCTGTCCCTAAGTATTAGAAAATGTCCCTGGTGAGTTCCCTGCAGCCCTTCCTCACCTCTTCCTACCTAACTGGGTGGCACCCTGAGCCTCCAGCAGGACCCCCCCACTGCCCGCCCATAGACATTGCTTACTGTGGAGGTCATTTGGGCTCCCTTGTCTTAAGAGGCTTTGACCGGAACTAGGAGGTAAAGTTCACGTGGCTATGCATTCCCCATGGTGCCTGTTGGTTAATGCGTACTTCTGAGTGATAGGTGCCTCTTCTTACGTGGGCATTTCATTGATGTGCAGACACTTTTGTTTCATCAGAAACCTATTTCAGTTACCATTGTTCATCTTTTTTTTTTTTATCTTATCATCGTTCCTCCACAAACCATCGAGTCCGTCTGTAGAAATGCGGCAGTGGGCGGGGATTGGTTCCCTGTACCAAATGCCATGGAGTTCAGTTTTCTTCTGACACAAGGATCATACAATTGGGAACTTAGTCATTTGGGACATTGGGACTCATTCTTTACTATTCTTGGTGGATACTAATAAGAAACATAATAGGAATAACAGCAGGTAGCATTTATTGAGCACTTTGTGTGTGCCAATTCAGGGATCCATTCTAAATCCCTT
>NW_012149630.1:1367147-1369929 GCF_000956105.1 Propithecus coquereli
TAGAGATTACCTCTGGCCAACATAAAGGAAATAATGTATGGGATAAATAGCCAGTGGCCTGGAATGGACAGAAGACACAAAGCAGGATGATTCCCAGTTTATGGGCAGCCGGAACATCCTGATGACCTCATCACTGCCACAGCTGAAATCCGTGCTCCCCAAACATTTTTCTGTCCTCACGTCAATCTGCTAAGATGAATCAGACAGGCCCAGTCTGGGTCACAAATCTAGCCCATGGCAGTGACAGAGCAGGGGACCTTGACTGAGAGTCCTACCCTGCATGCCACCATAGGGCATGGTAATTCCTCAAAAGGAAATGCAAGTGAGAATGGATTCTGAGGAGCCCCCAAAATTCAGCAAATGTCTGCTGTCCCTGAGCTCTACGTACATAATAAATAGAGTTGACTGGAGAGAGTTGCAGAGTTTTGCTCTCTAAAATCCTGTCTTTTATAGCTTTAGACTTCCTTTCCGAGCAGGATCTTCACTCTTGTCATTGATGGTATGAAGAAGCCTTCCAGCTTTGCATCACAGCAAGTTTGATGAACCTGCCTTTACCTTGCATGGCTCTAGCTAGTATTTAAGTCATTGGGAAAGGTAAAATAATCTACCAAGACCTGTAGCTTAGCTCACTACTAAAGACCTTCCTCCAGCTAGTCCTAATAAAACCCAAACTCTAAAAACCCATCATCAAATAATAAAAGAGAAATAGAGTAAATGCACAATTCATGAGATTAATATAGATAGAGCAGCAAGACAATCTTTTTTTTCTAATAATCTTTACTTTTATATCCTACTTTATGGGGATGCTGTTTAATTTCATGTTCATTTACTTTAATTACTTCTTGCACGTAGTTTGCGGGGAAGTTTGCCATTTTCCAACATCTAAAAGATGACTTACTTGAGTTTTGTTTCAGACTCTGTTAGAATTAATATATAATAAAACCCAATATGTATATTTCTCATTTTTCACCTCAAAGGATTATTCATCATAATAGAATCAATTTTTCCAGGGAGATTTTATCAGACTTAACAAGTCAAATTAGTTGAATGCATTTCTTCTGCTAATAAACAGAGAACCTTTACCCTGGAAGCATCCCTACACTGAATTCCAATAATTCAGCGTTTCCTTGCCTTAAGAGCTCAACCAGTAAATGATGTATGAATAAAAACAAATTTATTAGCCTAAAAGGTGATTGTTAAGATGGGAGACTTTAAGAGAATAAAAGTGAGGAAAGATCATAAAATCAAAACATAAATATTGAATACATATGATGAGTGGATACTTTCCAGACAGCCCTTGTATATGTTAGATTTTTTTTTTTAAACTTACTGGGATAGGCTTAACTCTCCCATCCCAAGAAAAGCATTTTTGGGGACAGATTTTTGTGGGTCTTCAGTTGCATTTACTTCTGTGTTGCATGTGGGGACAATGCAAAGGTAAGGAACTACAATATACTGACCTAAATAAGTCCCGCGTTTCTCATTTAGAAGGTAATTGCAGTTGAGGTGGGACAAGACCGTGTTGGATGGTGGCTGATTTGATTGGTGCCTCTGTGTTGAGTTGCTTCACGATCTGTAGGTCCAAGGTTAATTGTGGGAAGATTTTGGCCATGAAGCTATGGCAAGCCCTTACACAAATGGAAAGGGGGTGTAGTTTCTTTCAAGTGCATTTATTAGGGGTAGGTGTGACCGCAGACTCACCGCTTGGCCATAAGTGGGCTCATTGGCTCTCGCTGTGAGATAGTTCTAAATCCTCCTTTTAAAAGTCGCGTTCCAGTTGCTGTGACCTTCTCCTGCTGCTTGCTCCCAAGTATCACAGCTGTGGAGCTGCTGGGCGTTTTGTCTAGTTCATAACCGAGAAATACTTTCTTCTCTCTATAAGATATGGCAGATTGGACCATATAGAGAAGAGATACGAATGTGCATTTGCTTTTACCCTGTAGATCAGATCTACTGTAGTGAAAGATGCTGGCGAATAGAAAGCTTAGGGAGAAACGGTTGGAATTCAATGTCTAAATGACAAGAGTGAAAATTTTCAGGGCTAACAGTAAAGCCCTCTTCAGTGTGTGGCTGAAATTCGCCTTCTCCAGTATTTTTGCACAAGATTGAGAATAAAAATGGTTATGATTGATGAAGCATTCAGTGTATATCTAACTGTAAGTCGGACTAGAGGGACTTTTAAATCACCCAAATGAAAGATTGCATTATCATGAACATTAATATGTAACAGTTAAATATGTCATTGGTTATCATAAGTCCTGGTGTTCACAGGGCTCTTTGAGGCTAGCCAGCCAAAAAGGAAAAACTTTTTAGCAAATGCCAGTCCACAAAACCCCCATGAATGAGGCCAGCCCAGTAGTCATGACTCTTAATGGGTTATTTATTTTTGTGTGCCCAGCCCATCCGAACATTTTAGTCACACCGTGGGGGGCTTAAAGATATCCCCTGAGATATTCTTATTGAGAAGAGAAATAGGGTTGAAACCAGGGGGAAAAATGTATTCCGGGTGAGAATAAGAAGTCAGGGAGGAGGAAAATATCAAAGAGTGACTTATTAAGGGCATGGAGGTTAGATTAGTTAAATGTTCAGAAATTTTTAAATTTCTTATAGATTTGTTGCCATTTGTGTGCTTGACAAATTATTAACTCTTTACCTCTAGAAAACCAACTCCGGAGGGTAGAAATTGGATCATTCTTCTTGTGTTTATCTTTTGCACAGTAATGTGTTTTCTTCCAAATTATATAAGGAGTGCATATTTTTAGCAGAAAAATTTGAACTATAA
>NW_012149630.1:1369979-1371951 GCF_000956105.1 Propithecus coquereli
TGAAGCCTTTTCAACTTAACCCAGCCTGTGTGACTCACTTCTTTGTCTGGGCTCCCGTAAGTGTGTGTTTGTATTTCATTATAACCTTTGTTCAAGTCTGTTCTGTATTTTAGTGGGTTCTTTTCAGATTTGAAAGCCACAAATTCTTGCCTGAAGGCAAGAGCCTATTTAACTTATTTTTGTGTGCCCCAGAGCATACTACATAAATAATAAGTGCTCCACGAATGTTTTTAAGCATAGTGATAACAGTCGCCATTTTGTTGAGGGCCTACTGTGCATCAGGACTGCTAGGTATTTTGTTTTTATCATACGTTTGCTTCTGGCAACTTGCTTATGAACGAGTTACAGGTATGACTATTAGCCCCATTTTACAGATGAGAAAACTGAGGTCCAGAAAGATTATGTAACTTGCTTGGGGTCATAGTAGGTGAGTGGAAGGGCAGATATTTGTACATAGAGCTGCCTGTTTCTAAAATCCACGTTCTTTTCACCATGATACCTGAGAAATACATAATATTGATTTGCTATGGCCACTGGAAGTCCAGATGAAGAATCCACATTCCTTCAGTAAATACTTCTATGGCTTGGTTTCTTTATCTGTCCACATCCTGCAAACTTCCTCTTTTTACTTACCTCTTTTTACCCATTCTGTGTTTTTTGAGTATCATAAAAACTGTGCTACAAAGAACTGGAAAGGAGATTCCCAACTTGCAGATTTGGCCGCTGGTCTTTCTTAAATGACCCTTGGCCACATTTTTATAATTTAGGAGCATCTATAACCAAGGAACATAATATCATATTTTGTGGATTATATTCAGCAAGGGTTCAGTAAGCCCAGCCTCCTCCTGTGAACCAATAACCAGCAAGGGTCTCCCTGTCGTATTGTTTGAGTCTTTGGTCACAGCTAATAGAGATTACCTCTGGCCAACATAAAGGAAATAATGTATGGGATAAATAGCCAGTGGCCTGGAATGGACAGAAGACACAAAGCAGGATGATTCCCAGTTTATGGGCAGCCGGAACATCCTGATGACCTCATCACTGCCACAGCTGAAATCCGTGCTCCCCAAACATTTTTCTGTCCTCACGTCAATCTGCTAAGATGAATCAGACAGGCCCAGTCTGGGTCACAAATCTAGCCCATGGCAGTGACAGAGCAGGGGACCTTGACTGAGAGTCCTACCCTGCATGCCACCATAGGGCATGGTAATTCCTCAAAAGGAAATGCAAGTGAGAATGGATTCTGAGGAGCCCCCAAAATTCAGCAAATGTCTGCTGTCCCTGAGCTCTACGTACATAATAAATAGAGTTGACTGGAGAGAGTTGCAGAGTTTTGCTCTCTAAAATCCTGTCTTTTATAGCTTTAGACTTCCTTTCCGAGCAGGATCTTCACTCTTGTCATTGATGGTATGAAGAAGCCTTCCAGCTTTGCATCACAGCAAGTTTGATGAACCTGCCTTTACCTTGCATGGCTCTAGCTAGTATTTAAGTCATTGGGAAAGGTAAAATAATCTACCAAGACCTGTAGCTTAGCTCACTACTAAAGACCTTCCTCCAGCTAGTCCTAATAAAACCCAAACTCTAAAAACCCATCATCAAATAATAAAAGAGAAATAGAGTAAATGCACAATTCATGAGATTAATATAGATAGAGCAGCAAGACAATCTTTTTTTTCTAATAATCTTTACTTTTATATCCTACTTTATGGGGATGCTGTTTAATTTCATGTTCATTTACTTTAATTACTTCTTGCACGTAGTTTGCGGGGAAGTTTGCCATTTTCCAACATCTAAAAGATGACTTACTTGAGTTTTGTTTCAGACTCTGTTAGAATTAATATATAATAAAACCCAATATGTATATTTCTCATTTTTCACCTCAAAGGATTATTCATCATAATAGAATCAATTTTTCCAGGGAGATTTTATCAGACTTAACAAGTCAAATTAGTTGAATGCATTTCTTCTGCTA
>NW_012149630.1:1376086-1377254 GCF_000956105.1 Propithecus coquereli
CCCTGAAGCGACACTTGTGTTTGTTGGGGTGCTGCTCACCTCTGTCTCTCGAGGAGCACGCGTGGCCACTGCAGTGTCCGCACACCAAGGCACAGCTCACATGACTGTGTTTGGCCTATGCTCTGGCCTCAGACTCCTGCTGTCGTATGTTAGAACAAGAAACGTTTATCCCTCAGTTGGCATTGACCCTGTTTTGCTGTTGGGGCCACACATGTAATCATTCTCCTACTGCGTGACCAAGCTTTTTGTCACAGCTGTTGGCCCAGGACATTGTGTTTCACTTCTCCATGCTTCTATTTCTTCCCTCCAAAAATTTGGATAATCATACTACCTGTCCAGTAGGGTCGTTGGCAGACTGGGTGAGGTAGTGTCGGTAAAACACTTGAGTAAAATACTCAACAGAAGTTGGCACACGGTGAGTATGAGGTGTTCTTTTGTTTTGTTTTGTTTGCAGGGATACTCTAAAGATAAAGAACTGTTTTTTTCAATGAAAAATCCTCAGGGATCTATCTTAGATACCAGGAAAATTGGTTAATGACACTTTCATTAGTCTAGTTCCCTGAAGGAAATGATTTTTCTCTTGTTATTCGTGGTATTTAGGTTATATCAATTATTATGTGTTCACTGATCACTTCACTACTAGAAAACCCCACTAACAGCGGCTAAAACCACATAAGGATATTTATCATTTTGCCCAGAAGTCTGAAGGTAGGCACTGCCAAGGTTGGTTTGGCCCATCTTTGTGATTCTTTTAACTTTCTCCTCTTTGACACAAGATGGCTGCTAAAGCACCAGGCATCACCTTCCTACATCATTGCATTTAAAAGCACAAAGTAGGGAAGGGGACAGGGCAGTGAGAGACAGAAAGAGATCTTTTTGTATCACTTTACTCTTAATCAGGGAGGAAAATCTTTCCAGTCTTTTTTCTCTTTGAGCCAGAACTAAGTTAGATTGCTATCTCTAACAATAGAGAAAGCTGGAAAGGGGGAACATCTCCTTTTTTCAGCTTGAGAAGTAGGAAGTGAGAGAAAAAAAGAGTTGGGATTGGCTGTTGGTAGCCATTCAGCAGTGCAAATGCACCGTATGGAGTAACACTTCATACTTGACCAGCTAAGGTCAGCCTGAAATGTAGATTGAGCCTAGTAAAGGAGATAAATATAAATATTAG
>NW_012149630.1:1388489-1408489 GCF_000956105.1 Propithecus coquereli
TCCATGCTTCTATTTCTTCCCTCCAAAAATTTGGGTAATCATACTACCTGTCCAGTAGGGTCGTTGGCAGACTGGGTGAGGTAGTGTCGGTAAAATACTTGAGTAAAATACTCAACAGAAGTTGGCACACGGTGAGTATGAGGTGTTTTTTTGTTTTGTTTTGTTTTGTTTGCAGGGATATTCTAAAGATAAAGAACTGTTTTCTTCAATGAAAAATCCTCAGGGGTCTATCTTAGATACCAGGAAAATTGGTTAATGACACTTTCATTAGTCTAGTTCCCTGAAGGAAATGATTTTTCTCTTGTTATTCGTGGTATTTAGATTATATCAATTATTATGTGTTCACTGATCACTACTAGAAAACCCCACTAACAGCGGCTAAAACCATATAAGGATATTTATCATTTATTTGCCCAGAAGTCTGAAGGTAGGCACTGCCAAGGTTGGTTTGGCCCATCTTTGTGATTCTTTTAACTTTCTCCTCTTCGACACAAGATGGCTGCTAAAGCACCAGGCATCACCTTCCTACATCATTGCATTTAAAAGCACAAAGTAGGGAAGGGAACAGGGCAGTGAGAGACAGAAAGAGATCTTTTTGTATCACTTTACCCTTAATCAGGGAGGAAAATCTTTCCAGTCTTTTTTCTCTTTGAGCCAGAACTAAGTTAGATTGCTATCTCTAACAATAGAGAAAGCTAGAAAGGGGGAACATCTCCTTTTTTCAGCTTGAGAAGTAGGAAGTGAGAGAAAAAAAGAGTTGGGATTGGCTGTTGGTAGCCATTCAGTGCGAATGCACCGTATGGAGTAACACTTCATACTTGACCAGCTAAGGTCAGCCTGAAATGTAGATTGAGCCTAGCAAAGGAGATAAATATAAATATTAGTTTTATATGTATTTAAAATGACGTTGCCAAAGCTAAAATTTCTTGGTATCAAGAGAGGGTGGGTAACTGAAACGCACTGTTGATTTTCTTCATCATCACGTTTTATCCCATCCCAAGCTCTCTGTGTATTACTTGAGAAATATTTTGTAGATGGCCCAGCTTCCTGTTCAACGCCATACTTCTGGATGTTTCGTACCCTGCCTGTGGTGGTGTGTATGACCAACACCCCTGCTTCGAAATGGTCTTTGGGTCTGTATTTGCCCATTGCAAAAGAGACATCCTGGCAGCTATGATGTATTTATAACGTTGTATGGCTGGTTTTACTGTCACTTTGTTGCATCAGTACTAATCTTTATCCCTAAGCTGAAAAATCCATCACACCTTGAGCTACAGCAGAAAGCTTCACCTGCATGTGTGCATTTTGGATTTTTCAGGGGAGGAACAGAACAGAGAGAGGTATGTTACTGCTTAAGAAACCTTTTCATAGTGTCACTCTTGTTTCCAAATGGTGCGAGTTATTTGAGTTGCCGGAACAGAGCACTTTCTGCAGGATGGCTGATGTCTCAGAAGACACAGTTTACACTCAACATGTCCCGAAGAGAGTAGCAAGCACATTGTTCCAACGTTGAAAAAAATTATTTTGCAACTAGCTTCTTAAAGAGTGCACTTTGTTCTGATCTACAAGCATAAATCTTTCACTGAAGCTACTCAATTATATAAATCTACAATTCTAATCGAAACTCTGTTTATAAGAAATAATTTTTATAAAAATTTGGTAAGATTCAAAGTAAGAACGAAATTTTGAAAAAGTCATTACCAAAAAAACACTTTAAATATTAGAGAGTTTATTAATTTCCACTGAGGAGAAAATAAAATTTTTAATTAATATAAAGAATCTAGAACTGGAAACCAAATATCCATCTGCTGAGGAGCTGATTCTCATGAATATGGAAATTTTGCGACACCTCTAAAACTGCACAGTCCAAGATATGGCAGCCACTAGGCCTGTGTGGCTATTTAAATTAATTAAAATCGCATAAAATTAAAAATTCAGTTCCTCGGTTACACTACCCTTATTTTAAGTGCTCAGTAGCCTCACGTTGCTAGTGGCTACTCTGTTGGACGGTGTAGGCATAGGACATTTCCATCGTCACAGAAAGTCCTGTTGGGCAGTGTTTCTCTAGATGATGGTTCTCAACCAGCAACGGTTTCCTCCGTTGGGGACATTTGGCGATGTCTGGAGACATTTTTGGGAGGTCACAACTGGAGTGGGGTGGAGGTGTGTGCCTCTAGGATCCTAGCATCTAGGAATGCTCCTAAACATCCTACAGTGCGCAGGGTAGCTTACACAATGAGGAATTTTCTGACTTAAAATGTCACTAGTACTGAGGTTGACGATCCCTGCTTTCAGGGCAGAGGGAGTATGATCCCCTGTGGCTCCAGGTTCCTCAGTTGAAGTTTTTAAAGCAACTCTTGTTTACCAAGATTTCAGGCAGCCTGTGTTATAGATATAATACTGGTGCTAAGTAGGGTTAAAACATTTGGTTAAGTTCAGAAAAGACTTGTCCCCGTACCATAGCCCCCAGATGGGGGTGTCTGGTTGACACTGACGCAGCGGATGCTGGAGAAATGAGGCAGCCATGGTGTTGTCTCCCCTCCTCCTCTGCCTTCTCCCCTCCTCACCTTCCTCACCCCTTCCAACTGAGTGGAGCCCACCGCCTAAATCCTGATGTCTTGCGTGGGGTGGGTTGACGTTGTACTCCAGGCCAGTATCGGCAGTCAGGCCATCAGTCTGAGCACCAGGGGATGCTACTGACATTTCTTCTCGGAAGCAGCTGGACATCAGTATGACGTCCAAGGATCAGGTGTCCCAGCCAGAGCTGGGTTCAGACCTGGGCTCTTCTGTTGAGATGTTTTCTGGCCAAGAGCATGTTGTTTAACTTCTGTGAGCCTCCATCTCTGAGCTTCATTTTAAAAATGGGAATAACAACAGAATGCATGTTATTGGAGTATTGTAAAGATAAGGTGAGACAATGCATGGAGAGTGACTAGTGCAGTCTCCGGCATATTTAAGAATAAATTGCTAGCTTCTATTATTTTTGTTATTGTTTACGCTACTATGGTTACTAGTCCCAAGAAAGGCTAACTGAATTGATCTGGGGTCCATTCCTGCCCAGGAAGAGGAAGTCAAGGCCCTGGCTGGGCTGGAGCCAGGGCTAAAGGCCAGGCAGGCGGCCAGGACCCTGCCCACTCCGTCCCAGATTAATGTTACTTACTGTAAGGACATTTTCCTGTGCACCCTGTTTAAACAGGTTCCCCTACACCTCGCCATTATTTTGTCATCCTCAACCCATGTCTGGCTTCTTACAGAATGTGCTGAATTTTACAAATATGTGTTGGTGTGTTTTTACTGGTTCTCTCTCCGTCTAGACTTGAAGTTAGTGTTAGGCATTAGGCATTTGAGAATTAATGGCATGTTATAATTAATAACTGAACTCATGAGAATTCCAAAGGGTTGAGCCTTAGACATGAAAGGAGTAGGCTGGAGATAAAGCAGACCCTGGATTTTGCATGCTGACTAACTCTGCCAGTTACTCATTTTGTAACCTTACGTAAATCATTTAACCTGAGTCTCAGTTGGCCGTATCTGTGTAATGGGGAAAATATAAGAATTACATGACAAGTATATATTGTCTTCTACTTCAGTTAGGTATTCAGTAAAGGGTAGTTTTTTTCATTATTAAAGAACCAACATCTGAATAAAGCAAAAGGACGATTGGTGAATTTGTCACCTTCCCTTCCCTTTTATCAACATTATGCAGAGAATTCTAACTGTAACACATGTCATATTTAGGAGCTACATTTTAATACTGAGCTCAATAGCTTGTCATTTGTAGAATATTTTGTGTCTCCTAGAATAATTCTATAGTTTGTCCAGGGGATCGAGACTTTGGTAGGATGAAGTTAAGAATGTTTGGTCAACTGGTAGAAATTTGTATATGATTGTCAATGGGTATGTATCTATATGTGTGTAATTAGTGTACATATGTGTATAATATGTGTGTATACATACATATATATTTATATGTATATACACACATACACACACACACTCACACACACACATGAGGTGTAGCATAGTGGTTGTGGACGTGGATTCTATGCCCAGAGAGCCTGGCTTTAGATCTAAGCTGTGTAACCATAGACAATTTACTAACCTGTCTGTGCCTCAGTTTTCTCATATGTGAAATGGGATGATAGTACTTACCTTACAGCATTGTTCCGAAGATTAAACGAGCTAACATATAACATACGTACGGTGTATAATACTGTGCCTGGCACTTACTCAGGTCTCGTATCATCAGTATGGGTGTTTCTAGCTTATCTGTGGTCTCTTTCACTCACACGACTCTAAACTCCATTCAATTATTTTCTTTCCTCCATTACGGTTAGGATACTCTCTTCTGTTCTTTTTGGGTTCCCAGCATCTGCAGAAGCTCTGCAAAAAGGATTCAGAAAGTATTGGATCCAACAAGTTTGCGTTGGCCTGTTTTCAGTGGCCAAAGCAGCTCTTTCTCCTTCCTAACCTTCCCACTGGTTTTTTGTGATCGTGATCACAAGAACTCTTCAGCAGGACCAAGCCCTGCGGTGTCAGCAAACCACTGTTCACCTAAACTCGTGGATCCGTCCATCCCTGACCTGTACTACAGCCACAAGGGGTCTAGAGAAGGGAGTTATTAAGTCTGTATCAAGACCTCAGGCTGGATTTGTTTTAGAACTGTAGTTCGGTTTGCTTTGGGGTTACCTTGAGTTGTTTCTGACTGTGGGTCCTGACTTATTCTTCCAACTGCAGCATTAGAAGAAAGAGGACATGTCCGATGAAAAGGTTACATAGGATATGTGAGGTCCTACAGATTTTGAGTATCAGTTATGAGAGTTTGTTGGTTTGTGTGTGTTTAATTGGTTTGCTTTCCCTAACATACATTGTAGAGTTGAGAGCTACATATAGAACACTTTCTATTTTGGGTTCCTGTATTGTACCTTATGGTTGCAAATGACCTAAAGCCAACTCCAGCTGGCTAAGCAAATAAGAGAATTTAATTGGCTCATGTAATTGACAAGTCCAGGAAGAGGACTGCTTTCGATGAGCATTGTTGGGAATCTGTCTTGCTCTTCTGTTCACTTCTGTGCTGTTGTGTCCTGGCCTCTTTTTAGCCAGCTTTTTCTTTGTGGGGGCAAACCCAATCCATGCTTTTAAAGCTGTAGCAAGGCAGCCGACGGACAGTCTTTCTCTCTCCCAGTAATTCCTATAGAATGCTAGTAGTTGAGTATCATTCTCTGGCTTGGGACATGGCCATCCATCAGCCAATCAGTGTGGCCAGCAGAGCAGAACTCACTGATTGGTTAGACTTGGTTTATGGCTCCACCCTCTGGAGCTGGGAGATGCATCAGCCTCCTGTGAACCATAGGACTGAGAGTGGGGCATGGGTGTTTCCCCAAAGAAAAATGAGGCTGGTATTATCAGAGAAAGGGGAGCATAGATGTCAGGGAGACAAAAACAACAAATATCCACGAGCATATTTCCCCTTCGATTTTTGTTGCACTGATGACTTGGGGAAAATTCTCCTGCCTGGTGACGTCTTGATTTCACCTCCAGAGCTGCTTGCAGGCCCTGGGACTGATTTTATTTACAGCATCAGCACACCTCTTCTTTCCTGCAGTCATGATACCCCAGTCTTTCCCCCAGAGGTTGGAGTAAATGGCCTTCTCTGAGCCACAATCGATGGCATTCTGTAAGGTGTGACAGAGGAGGCCATCTGGCACTTGTCCCATTGTTGTTTCTCCCTGCCCAGGGAAGAGGCCTGTTTCAGGCAGAAGGTTGCAGCTAGGGGAAGCGCTGCTGTCTCTCAGAAGCGTCACCCCCAGACTCGGGTCTGTAGCACAGAAACGCCACAAGAATCGAACACCTGGCAGAAGTCCCCATCAGAATCAGGTTGCGGAATAATACATAATGAAAATGATTTTTTGAATAAAATTATAAGTTTAAATGTTTCACACAATACTTTTCCAAATATTGGATAGAATTTTTTTTTTTAAGATGCTAGCTCTGAGATCACTGGCCCATTTCAATTTTTATTGAAACAAATAAACCCAATAAAAACACTTACGCTGAGAGCTGTGGCGCCACAAGA
This sequence comes from Propithecus coquereli, assembly GCF_000956105.1. NCBI lineage: Eukaryota > Metazoa > Chordata > Mammalia > Primates > Indriidae > Propithecus > Propithecus coquereli. The sequence goes on from NW_012149630.1 coordinate 1,394,566, forward strand.
AAAGAATCACCCCGTATTGAATGTATTGATTTATTTATTTACTCCAACTGGAAAATCAAGCATTGTGTTAATGTATTTTATAAGAATCACATTGCTCGATGAAATGGCTAATTTATTTTAGCGTATACATAAATAGCTAGCAATTTTCCATGAGACAGGCTAATGAAAATGATGCCATGAAATTGTCTATACTATGAGGAGTGACGGAGACGAGTTATTATTGGGTGAATGCTAAGACTCACTGAACTGGCCATCATATCTTTGAACTTTTGAACTGCTACTTGTTTCGTGTGATTTATTGATTTTGCTATCTCTCTGTTTAGCTCAACTTTAGTTTTTGCCCAGCAGTGCAGATAAGTGGCATAGGAGATTTAATTTCATGGGTATTTGGGGTTAAAACCTATCTTTAAGAAGAATGCTAAACATGTTTTAATAAAACATGAGTCGCAGGGGTTTTAGGTTTCTGTACGATATGGATCTGATAAGAACCAAGGCAGTTGAGAGGCCAGCCCAGAGGTTCCAGGCTGGGGAGGAACTCTTTTTCTGAGCTCTGGAAGTTTCACCGGGGCCACGTGCATTTTATTTGCTAAATCAGCCTGGCCTCATTCTTAATTACATGTATCATTGATTCCCCTGCCTGTGCCCTTTTGCTCGCACTACGTTTTGCCCCCGTGCCTGGTACAGGGATGGTTTCCGGGGTTCTCAAAGGCAGCATCGAGGTGTCTCTCCTCCCCTCCTTGCATACCGAGGGCTGGCGGCTATTTAAACCCCTTCATTTTGGCAGCTCTCTCAGGGAAACTGCTTTCAAGAGCAGCCACGGCTCTCACCTAGGGGATAAAGACATGGAAGCCTGCTCAGCACTGGGGCCGGGGTGGGCTCGCCGCTGCTCTGCTCCCTCCAGATCTGTCCTCTCTGGTCCCCATCAGCACTGTTGTCGTCCTCATCAGCCAGCCCGGACCTTTGACGGGGGATGTTTCACTCTCTGCTTGGGGGGCAGCATGAGGGCTGGAGGGGCGTGTGTGTGTGTCGGAGGGGAGGGATATCATACTGATCGTGGCAAGAAAGAAGCCTTACTTTTTATTGTTGTCTTTGGACCTGCAGAACTTTTCTTAAAAATATAACATCTTAGGAACCCATTCTTGATAATAGTTTTTGTTTGATTAGCTAATTTCTAAGGGACGATTTGACAACAATATTTTATGCTTTCTTTTTTCTTTAGGGGGGTGGTTGGAGGAGGTCGGAAAGAGCTTTAACATGTAAAAGTAACCATCCTAGAGATTTCAGGTAATAAATTTTCAGGCGCATGAATGGTTAAGACTCTTCACTCAGTGACACAGTATGTGAATGTGGAATTTTTATGAAGGTAACCGTCTCGTTCTTTAAAAATCTGATTTATTTAGAAGGTACTTTTAAATGACCAAGTAATTTTAACCTTCAGGGAAAGATTGTGTGGGGGGGCGAGATTGGTGGGTAGAAAAGGCTTGGATCTCTGCAAGGGTTTGAAAATCCACATCCCCTTTAATGATTAAACTGGCACGATCTTTATTTGGATGTTAAAAGCTTTTTCTTACATTGCAAACATTCTCAGCAAATTTACAGTCAGATATTTGGAAACAGCTAACACTTTAAAAGAAAAAAAAGGAGGAGGAGGGCCCGTTTGAACTAGGAAACAAAATTAGTGGGAATGGCTAAAAAGACAGGACTGACCCCAACACCATTAGCTGGAAAAAAAAAATTCCATTTCATTGCAACTATGTTATTGTTTACTTTACCATACACATCCTAATATGGTTACCTCCCCGTCAGAGGCGGCCAAGCCGAGGGGTTGAGAGGCCCCCTCCGGGAGAAAGCTCCTAACTGCCTCTCAGACAATAAGAAACAAACGGTACAACTCCACAAAAGGCTTCCCGGAAAATAAGTGTCAAATAAATCCTACAGAACTCTCTCTTCTGCCACCGAGCTCTGTATATGCAAACCTGTTTTTATGCCATCGCTTCCCCGGGCTGAGCTGCGTTTGTTTGGCAATGTAAGCCACTGCCTTTTCTTTTTTCCTTTCTTCCTTTTTTTTTTCCCCCCCTCACTTCATCTGAGGGCTCTGGATTAATTCCTGAGACATATCTTTGCATACATGTCTCATGAGTTATGTTTCCTGGAGCCTTTTACTAGGAACATTAAGGTAAGAATGTTGATTTAGCCTGGGACCTTTGTCACTCAAACTAATACTCATCAGTGATATAGACATTGTAAAGAAATATTGCGGAGGTCTTTTGTGGTCCCCCTCCCAAACAGAGAGGTGCAGTTGCTTTTAATTGTCATGCATGGATTCGGAAAAAAAATGCCACCAGTTGTGGATGAGATGGAGCAGAGGTGTGTACTCACTGATATAAACACTGCTGAAAACACCCCAGATCTGTGGCAGCCACAACAGTTTCATTAGGAGGCTTTTCCTGTTGTTTCTTCCAATTCTTCTCTACTTGGGGTATTTCTTTTTCTTTTTCTTCTTCTTTTTTTTTTTTTTTTTTCCTTTCTTCAACTCTCCTCATCTTTTCCAAATCCTCATGGTCTTAAGGCTTGCCTGTTATTATCTGCAACTCCAGAACAAAGGTAGGTTGCTCAACTCTGTGCTTCGGGGGAGGGCCAAGTTATTTTGGGAGGGATGTCTTCCTAATGCATGAGTGGCTGACCTGAAAGGGGGGGAGGGTGGCGAGATCATGCTTGGAGCCGAGGGATGAGAGCGCACGCACTGTGGCAGCTTTTATGTAGTGGAGTTTATTTTTATGCAACTTAAAGTAGCGGCAGCATCTTTAGTAGAATGGACTTGTTAGGTTCTGATATTCCACACTGACGTGACATTGATGTATACATTTCATTTACCAAACTGGGGTTCAGACATTAGGGGATGCTTGGATTTATGACAGCAAATAAGATATCCTGGTTAGATTCTACATTGACTTTATCAAAATGAAATAACAGATCTAGGATTTTTTTTTCTTTTACATTTTACTGTGAAGGTGTGTTTGGGTGACTGGCATATGTACTTTTTCCTTTGGTCTAATTGCTTTAATTCCCTGGACACCTTCTCTTATTTCTCAATTATTTTGCTCTCTAATTTTGTATAATCTGATGCTCTACTGGAGCCAAGGTGGAGGTTTGCTGTTTTTAACTAATTGTGCCTTGCTGGGTGGGGATACAATAGAAAGAGTAAAGACCACAAGAAATTCATCTCCACCTGAAAAGGGGACTGGAATAAAGTGGTACAGCTTCATAATTGAAAATGAGAGCAAATTAAGCCTCGGTGAGGGATATTACAGGCTATTAATCATAATAAATATGTTTGGCAATGTCGTATTTGCTTTCTATAGTTTTCAGTTAAAAAAAATCAAAGTCGGTGATTAGAAGAGGGAATAGTACTTTGGCTTGTGAGGTGCTGGGCTGTGCTTGTTCATTAGTTCAAACCACATTAAAAGTGAGCAGTTTGTTCCAGAATCAAGTATGTCATTCCCAAGCAGACTTGAATACATCCCCCGTCCAAATGCAATCTCGGGTTCATGCCACAGTGCTTGGCTTTTTCTGAACATCTCAGCTTCAGCACGGAACTCGAGTGCTAAGAATTTTATTTTATGTTATTACTATGCTCGCACTTTCCTGTTGGTTTCTTGGCTGCGGATCATCTCTGTGCATGCACTGTAGCCCTGTCAAGGTGAAGCTCTTTGAAAAACAGAAATTTTAATGTATTTAACCAAAATAATCTCGAACAGCCCCAAAGTTTGTATCTTAGAAAGCTGCTAATTATGCTTGTCGTAAAACATATCTGAGTGGAAGGTTCTGAGTCCAAACAGAATTGAGTACTGCTTTAGAAATAGAACTGTAGTCTGTGCTTTTAAAGAGGTTTATTTTTACTTTGGGGCCATGGAGGGGGTGATTGGAATTAGTAGCCTTTAATTAGACGAGGAGATATTCAAATTTTACAGGGATTTATGTTAGAACATGGAATGGCGGGTGGCTCTTTCCTCATTATGAATCCTCCCTGCACATAATGAGGTTCATCATTAGTTGATGGAGTGAATTTGCCCTAGCTCTACCTTGAAAGGCACATAATTTACATACTACTTCAGAGCCTGGGCTTTAATGGATTCCTCGATGAATAAAATGAAAAGCTACTTTCTTTAAATTTTTGAACACTGTTTAGATAATACGATTTTAATAAGACATTCAATTTGCTTGTTAAGTATATTTGAAAGTGCCTTTTTTTTTTTTTTATCTTTTTGGGCAAAATATATTTTGGCTTGCTTTGCTGTGTATCACAGTGATGTACCCTCACAGATGTATCAGAGGATATAAGGAGTACGTTGTTAAGAAATGGGGAGAATCTCAGGCAGAGTGTTTTTGTCTGTGAGCCTCAAGATTATTGACAAATCTTTTTGTATAGGAACTCTTCTGACATTAAATGGTTTTAACAGAAAGGTTTGAAAACGAGCTTATTATTATTGTCTGGTTCTGCATATACAAAATTTGCGTGCATGCTGACTCCACCAACACTGACAAAATAGCTAGTTGCACCTCCTGATTTATTTTAATGGTGGAAGAGCAAAAACTTCCCTAGTGCAGCTGTGTGTTGCAAAGTGCTGTGTAGCTATGATTCAAAGAGGAGAAATTGAGTTGGAGGCTGTCTAATGTGTTATCAGGTCATCAATTTAGGAGCGCTGGTCTACCCCATAAATTCAGCAAGTTTTCTGGCTCTATCACTCTTCTCTCTTTTGGTTGGAATGGGCAGAAAATCAGCTTTGACTCGGCACGATTTGAACGTGGATGTCTTTTAAATACGTATGGGGGTTTAGTAATAGCACGTTATTGAACATGTCCTTTGCTTGTTCAAGACAGGTCACCCCTACATTGTTATCATTGCTGCAAGTAGAAACAGGTTTCTGGTGGTTTGTCACTTTCAGGAGCAGGGAAGGTGTCTAAATATAAGCGAAGCCTTGTTTTGATAGAATGTTTTATTACCTGAAAATGATCAGCATACATTAACGTTAATAGAATAGTCCATGTCATTCTTTTTTAGGTAATTTACCTCTGCTACAGACCTGTCTGCTTAAAAAAAAATCTGCCTCTCTTCTAAAACATATATTTGTTTAGAGAGTTTTCACTGAAGTGTACATGACAATTACAGCTGTTCATTAACAAAATTGGGTATTTGTTTTAAACTTTAACCAATCACTTTGATATGCTAATTATGGTGTAATTTAATTTGAGCCCTGTAATGATGATGCCGTTATTATGGACATAAATGATGCAGTTAAGCTGAGAGTAATCTCATTTGCATACTGTACATGCCAGTAAATTAAGCCCTTTCTTCGACTGCTTCAGCTTTAATTTTCCACTTCTTTTCACACAGCTCCTTTTCAGCCCCTCTCTTATAAGCCCACTTTGTAATAGTCCTGATGACTGTTTGATGTGAAGAGTTTCGGCACCACAATAATGCACGACAGAAGATGTAACATTTAAAGGATTCATTATCTTGCTGAGTGTTCCTTTAAGAAAGAAGGATTAGAGAGGGTGGAGGGGAGACCAGAGTGTCCTTTCCGTGGGACATGACAGGGCCCCCTGTTAAAGTAATTTGAGATGCCAAATGCTCTTCACTAACCCCCAAGTCAGACCTGGGACCTATTATTTATACATGATTTCTTTCCCCCACCGTACTATAGTTCATGGTCACAAATTGCGTTGCATTCAGCAGCAGTGAATTTCATGTGATCCCTTATTGTAATTGGAAGTAAAAGTTTAATTTAGCTTGAATATTAAGATTCTTCAAATCCAGGCCTTTACAGATAAGATTATAATTTTAAACAATTCCAAGATATTACTGAATGTCATTTTCAAAAGGAACTTCTCTTTTTTTCCCTCTCTGCCTGCATTGTAAAAGAAAACAAAACAAGACAAAAACTCAGGAGTTTCATCCAGCTGTGTGAGAATGGTAACGATTTACATATAGATGTTTCTTGGTTTGTAAGCCCAGAGCTGCTGCCCTCCGGGGTCAGGAGACCAGCCATGTGCCTTTTGACAGCCTTTGGCCAGCAAGCTGTCCTTCCATTTGAACCAAAGAATTCGAAGAGCACAACTGAACTCTTCTACGTCGAGAACAGATTCTCCCCGTGGCTCTCGCTGAAGCCAGTGGGAGTTGAGTGGGTGTAACTGAGGACTGAATTTAGCACTGTGTTTTTAAAAGGGTCACAGGGCTAAAAATAGTTCAGGCTGTTTGACTCTCCTGCAGGCTACTTCCTTGGCAAATGGAAAAGAGTATTAAAAAATAGCAGTCAGCTGCATCCATTCTGATTTCTTAGAAATGTACAAGTCTTGCCCTTCCTTTCTGAGCTCCCCAGTTCTGTACCTCTTGACCCAAAGTTCTTGCCAGCAGATCTCCATCCCTGCCCCAAGCAGTTCTCCGATAGCAGGCTGCCTTTTCTAACATTTTGGCAGGCAGAAATTTCCTGGTATTGCCATGGCAAAGTGTCCACGGGGTTTACTCAGCCTGGTAGTAGTGACAGCTGGAGTATGGGATTTTGCCCAACTTTGGAAATCTCAATGTAGGTGAACATCTCCTGGTGGTTTTCGAATCACGCAAATGCTGCTCCCCTATTGACACGATGTCAGACTGGTTGCTTTAAAGCACTTTAAAGAAAAGTGTAACCCTTTAAGGACTTTATTTTTTTCCTCCCTTTACATCATTTCAAAAATACCATAGGATGCAAAGATATGAAAAATGCTTGTGGAAATACTTATGTGTAGCTATAATTCCATATATACAATGTTATATTTTTCAAAAACGTGAAACTTTTTAGTTTTTAACATAATTGAGGGAGACAAGAAAGGAGAAATGATTTTATGTGATAGCGTGGAAAATTTTAGTTTTTATTTAGTCATATACACTGGACCTTCTCTGTTCAGACCAAACCCCTAATCAAGCAAATGTTCCCACTGAAATTTCCTACTTCTAGGAAGGCGAATAGACAAATGGATGAAAGTACCACTAGAATGTAAGCGCTCTGAGGGCAAGGAACATTTATCTGAACTCCAGCACTTAGAATCATGCCTTGGCACATAGTAGGTGTTGAAGACAAAGTTCCTGTTTGAAGTCAATCTGCTTACTCCTGTAGGTTTGTGAGTAAATAAGAAATCGACTGAAGAAGAAAGGAAGAAAATGCTTTCTGAAGTGTAAGGCCAGTAAATATGCGTGACGATGTTGAGATTGTAAACCTCTTTATGCTACTCTTCCTGGGTCCCTCCCTTGTGTGAGAGCTGCTCACAAGTGCTTGCAGGTGGACAGGAGCAATCTTAGATGGGAAACCGCTTCAGCCCAGATTATTGATTAATGCCTGTAATGATAATATTAGTAACTAATAGTTACTGAGCAACACCTGTGGGCTGGGACTGTGCAAATTGCTTGTCATACGTGATGCTGTGGAATCCTGCCAACCAACTGTTCAAGATAGGTGCTGTTGGCCGGGCGCGGTGGCTCACGCCTGTAATCCTAGCACTCTGGGAGGCCGAGGCGGGTGGATCGCTCAAGGCCAGAAGTTCAAGACCAGCCTGAGCAAGAGCGAGACCCCGTCTCTACTAAAAAATAGAAAGAAATGATCTGGACAGCTAAAAATATACATATAAAAATTAGCCAGGCATGGTGGCGCATGCCTGTAGTCCCAGCTACTTGGGAGGCTGAGGCAGAAGGATCGCTTGAACCCAGGAGTTTGAGGTTGCTGTGAGCTAGGCTAACGCCACGGCACTCTAGCCTGAGCAACAGAGCAAGACTCTGTCTCAAAAAAAAAAAAAAAAGGTGCTGTTATTCTCATCTCTTCCGTGTGGCAGCTGCGATACAAATGCCATCCTAGGTCACATGGCTGTTAGGGCTGCAACCAAGACGTGTCCTCCTTCAGGAAAATTTCAGAGTCCTCACTCCTGGCCACTGTACCTGAGTCCTGTTTTTCCTGAGAGAGAGAGAGAGAGAGAGAGGGAGACACACACACACACACACACACACACACACACACACTCTATATTACTCCTTAGAGGCATTCATTTATTGAACAGCACTAGTGTTCCAGGTACTGTGCTAAGTAAGCACTTTACATATTTTATTTTCACAGAGGCCTGGGAAGGTAACTGTTATTTGTCCTTGCTTACTAATGAGAAAACAGACGTTCACTCAGCACTCAGATTAAATACCTTGCTTACACAGGTAGAAAGTGACCAGGCTGGGCTTCGAACCCCAGCTTGTCTGCCTGCAAAGCCCTTGCTTACTTAATCGACACTACATGCTCCCTACTGATCTATGTGTAGCTCCAGAGTATTTTGTGCTCCTGAGATAGTTAACTTATTGTTTAACTGATTTATTAATTTCACATATGTTGGGTGCCTATGGTATTTAAGGCCTTTCGTATTTATCTTATATTTTGGAGATTTAGGTTTTGAATGTGTTCTTTAAATAACTGAGAATCTCCTAATTTCTCAGTCTTTTTGTATAACGTAAATTCCTGGCGGGAAGCCACCTTCTCCTCTCCCCCTCCTCCACTCCAGACACACAAACTAGACTGCCGTTAAATTCTTTTTTTCTTGGGGGATGAGAATGCTGCGCTGCCTCCTTCTCTTTGATTGAAGTCTTCCTTACTGTTATCTTGACAGGTGACAGAATGAATAATCAGCTCTAGAATTTATAGGTATATGGATCCAGATGTGTTTACACGTATCCCCATGTACATGTATAGACTCATAGCTTGAACTCTGACTTATACATGTTGCAGGCCACGTGTAGAGAAAGCAGTAGGAGCATTTCGAGGAAACTCTGCACATCCTGTTCCTAATACTCCTTTCTGAGCACCGTTCCTTGGCTCCGTATCTCAGCAGTCCCGATTCAGACATGTGAAGTGATAACAATATGTAAAGCATCACTTTTCCTTACCATATAGAAACTCTTCCAACCCAGAATCCTGAAATGCTCTTACGGCTGTGCTGTCCAATATGGTAGCTACTAGCCAGATGTAGCTACTGAGCCCTTGAAGTGGGCTAGCCTAAATCGAGAAGTGCCATATGGATAAAACACGCACTGGAGTTCAAAGACTTAGTAGAAAAGAGAAGAATGTAAACTATCTCACTAATAACTTTTATATTAATTGCATGTTGAAGTTAAAATATTTTGGATATATTAGGTAAAATGAAATATATTCTTAAAATTAATTTCACTACTTTTTACTTTTTAAAATGTGACTACTAGAAATTTTAAAATGACATACATGGCTTGCATTTTTGTCTCTCATCATATATCTTCAGGACATCGTAGCTCTAGAATCTACATGCTGCCTCTCTAGGCATGATGACTGGTAGGGGACGGGGATGGCCCAAAGATTTATCCCCAAAATGAATAGAGAGCTGCGATGAAAGTATTCTACAGAGGACGTGGCCCATAGCAGAGGCTTAGGAAGTATTTGGGGATGAAACCTCACATAGCAAATATTTCTACATAGGAGACACTGAGGAAATAATCCCCTCGGTGGTTTCAACACCTTGTCCTTGCTAATCAGATTGGGCAGGCCGGGCCCCGTGGCTCACGCCTGTAATCCTAGCACTCTGGGAGGCTGAGGCGGATGGATCGTTCCAGCTCAGGAGTTCGAGACCAGCCTGAGCAAGAGCGAGACCCATCTCTACTAAAAATAGAAAGAAATTAGCCAAACAACTAAAAATAGAAAAAATTAGCCGGCATGGTGGCGCGTGCCTGTAGTCCCAGCTACCCGTGAGGCTGAGGCAGTAGGATCGCTTGAGCCCAGGAGTTTGAGGTTGCTGTGAGCTAGGCTGACGCCACGACACTCACTCTAGCCAGGGTAACAGAGTGAGACTAAAAAAAAAAAAAAAAAAAAAGATTGGGCATATAGCACCTACTCCACTATTTTGAAGAACTTGGATTTGCAAAATGTTCCTGTACCCAGCTCGCAGCCTGGATGCCAGTAAATCGTGGCTTACCTACGATCATGATTCCATTAGCAGAGGTCACCAGAGAGGGGAGAAAGCGATTCCTTGAATCTTCTTAGATGATTCTCTCTCCTGGGCTTCGATTTCCTGCAAGAACTGGGCCATGGGGTCCTGGTGCCACAGGCTCCTTGTCAGGGCATTTCCCTTAGGTAAATAGGTACATTTGTCTCCTTGGTCCTCTCTTGATATATGTCTTTACCCAGTACAGGTTTACCCTGCCATAAATACACTTAATGTGTAAATATAGGTTTTGGAGGGGTTTTTTGTTTGTTTGTTTGTTTGTTTGAGACAGGGTCTCACTCTGTTGCTTGGGCTGGAGTGCAGTGGCGTCATCACAGCTTATACAGCCTCAACTCCTGGGCTCAAGCAATCCCCCTACCTCGGCCCCCTGAGTAGCTGGGACTGCAGGTGCTCACCACCACGCCTGGCTAATTTTTTTATTTTTTGTAGAAACAGGATCTTGCTCTTGCTCAGGCTGGTCTCAAACTCCTAGGCCCAAGTGATCCTCCTGCCTTGGCCCCCAAAAGTGTTAGGATTACAGATGTGAGCCACTGCACCTGGCCAAATACAGTTTTTTAAAGACAGAAATATTATGTGAATATGCATCATTCAACAAATATTGATTTATTGATTTTATATTGATTGAATATTGATTTATTAGGTGTGGTGGGCTCCCTGCCTTCAGGAAGCTTATTGACTCCATAAAGCAAGTAGGAAATGTCATAGGTAATTTCAACCTAAGACATGAAAATTCAGTGGTTGCTGAATTGGAAATATGTTGTTTGCTATAAAAAAGATGCTCTGATTTTTCAAGAGGATTCAAAAACAGTGCGCATTAAAGATTTACATGTTCCCCACATTCTGTTAATATTTACTGTATAGATTGTTTAGGGAAGAGATAATTTTAATTGTAAATTTTCAATAACTCTAACCCCTTTGGAATGGTGAGTTAGGCACCTAAAAATTTTTTCCCTAAACGTCCATGCCAGTCCTTAGAATCCAAGGAGACTTTGATCTGCAGTCTCTTTGCTAAGATTTTTTTTTTCCTCATCAGAATAAATGGAAGCCTTCACTGGAATGAACACATGGAAATTACAGCTGTCACGTCGTCCATTAAAAGCAGACATTCAAGTGGGATATTATCCCACTTTACTTTTTGGTCCTTAAGAAGTCAAGGGACAGGGTATTAGATGTGAGATGGCCATAGGAAGACTGGGTCCTGGCAAAGATCAGTACCCAGCATGAAATGTGCCCACTTACTTGTTAAGTGCTTAAAATTTTCACCCCTTCCTCTGCCCTAGTCTGCTTGGAAGCTGCAGCTTCATTAGTATCAATTGGTTTTCAGGGTGTTTATATCTCTGGGCCACTGGCTCCTGACTATGATTACTGCCTGAAATTTTCCATACAGTGCTTCCACTTTCAATCATCTTACCCCCAGTTGGCCTCATGTCACTTTTAGAACCTTCATAGGGGAATGGTGTTAATGTTAGCTTTTGTCCTCTGCATAACTGGGGAGGAAAATGCCTTCAACTCATCTGCACTAAACATTTCTTTGCAGACATCTCAGAGAGGGGAGCCTCCATCCCTGCCCACAGCAAACCCATTTTCTGAAGAAAAGTCCTTGGGGCAGCAGAAGTTTTCATAGGCAATACAGCTTGCACCTCCAAGGTTTTAAAGAGCGACTTTGCTTTTCCCCACTCCCCCAGGCCATTATGGTCAGTTCTTTGGCAAGGGTGAAGGCAGAGGATCGTTCTGGAAGGACAGACTTGGTCCTCTCAGCTTGTTCATTCTGTCAAGTGCCCTCCCAAGCAGGCGGCTAAGTGTGCTGATTGGATTAATTTGAAGTTGGAATGTAATGAGTGGTTAGTCTCCTTTTACTGTGTTGTGCTTTGAGGTGGTGTCCCTGACAGAAGTTTGGCAAATATTCTGGTTGTCCAAAAAGATTTTTTGTTTTGTGATGTCATGGGTTCAAACATTTTTTATTTTTTTGCACTTAAATGTGTAAAAGCGATTTCAAAGACTTGTCATTAGAGACATACCCTTCTATCTTCATCTCCCCAAATTGACATTCAGGAAGCAGCACTGCCGAGCAGTCTGGAAGTAAGCTTGTACCACCGAAGGTCAGGCCGGGCTGTATAAAAGCAAGACCGGTAGCAGCCGTAACATCCCAGATAATAACTGCAATCCTAGAGAACATTAAGAACACAAACCCTCAAAAAAAAAGGGCCAAATTTCTGTCATGTAATGATGTTTGATTCGGACTAAAAGGAATGTTGATGTTACAAAGGTCATAAGTTTTCTTTTTGATTCCACTTTTATACATTTTAAAAGTTTTCTTTGTTGCCTTCCTTGTTATATTCCACAAACATACAAATCCTCACTCTCTTTGGTCCTCCTTGGCATCCCAGGAATCAGGGAGTACAATCTATAAAACTATTCCACATGCTCTAATCTTCATTTCAGTCTCTGGGTAAGCTGTGGAATTTTAAAAGTTTTAGGTCCCTTCTCCCTCACAGATTTTTTGCTTTTTGTTTTTTTAGACAGGGTCTTGCTCTGTTGCCCAGGCTAGAGTGCAGTTGCATCATCATAGCTCACTGCAACCTCAAATTCCTGGGCTCAAACAATCCTCCTGCCTCAGCCTCCCAAGTAGCTGGGACGATAGGCATCCACCATCATGCTCGACTAATTTCTTTTTTATTGTTACTATTTTGTTTCGTAGAGATGGGATCTGGCCATATTGCCCAGGCTGGTCTCGAATTCCTGGCCTCCAGCAATCCTCCCACCTCGGCCTCCCAAAGCCCTGGGATTACAGGCGTTCCCCTCAGAGTTTTTTCATGAGTCTCAGCGCAGCCCTTTTTCTTGATACAAATTGGAAACCATCATTCCTTTTGAACTTCTATTCTTTATTTTCATTTTTTGAGATCTATGGATATGAATAAATTTTCTCCCTTAGCAAAGACATCATTATTTATTTTAGCTATTATTTGTTCCTGTGGAGATGACACAGAGCATCAGTGGAGGGACCCTATGGAGTGATAGCTAGCAGCTGGTTAGAATAACTATTACTACTTCTCCCTTATGCCAGTTCTTATAGCAGACATTGCTAACTGATCACAGTACTCTTTCTCAGCAAAGAGTACTCAACTTGCATGATATCTATTTGCCCTCCCTGCTGTAAGTGTTGTGATTTACTGTATGTAAAATTGGCTGATCGAATGCCATTAATAAATAGTAACACATCTTTTATCTTGATACTATCAGATTCTTTTTATATTATCTCAGTTTGTTAGGCCACCTAAGCTCCTTCAGAGTGAGCTTTTTAAACATACTCTGTTTTCACATGTGACCTGGGATAGACTAGACAACCCCCAGAAATCCCTTTCAGGTGGTGATTCTGAAATAGGCCAAGCACCAATTCCCCCTTGAGCTATATAACTCTTCTTCAAGTACAGAATTCTTTCCACATGCAATTGAAGGATCACCCAGGAAACGGATGTGGCCTTCATACAGAAGATAGCGTTGAAGTATGAACTCTTTGCACTTTGGCAAATTGCCTGTTCGTCTCATTCTAAATTTCCGGGATTCTAAGTCCTGACACCCCAAATTCTTTGATGTCTCGGTAGAACACAATCTAGTTAAATCTACCAAAATTATTTATGTACCAAAATGAAAAAAAATGCCTTTTCTATCCATGCATCTTTTATCATTATTTTAACTTATTTTTCCTGAAAATTTTCTGTCTTAACTCATCCTTAAAATTTTGTCAATAAATCATGCTTGTAGACCTTTTATTTTTTCTAATGCATAAAGAGAAATTTTAAGTGTCCAGAATTTATACTTTCTCCAAAATAAGTACTAAGTCGATGAGTTGGCGTTGTTTATACCTTCCCCTTTTGGACATTTGTAA